>NC_090893.1:23369617-23379617 GCF_036669925.1 Montipora capricornis
AATGATATTGGACAAGTATAAGGCCTATCTCTTTCCACTTGAAAATGCACTAAATTCGGTAATTTTAGTGTAAAGTTCATTTTCAGGAGCGATTTTCTCGAAATATTGACTGCCTTCCCAATTTGCTCGCATGGCAAATACTAGATGGGGTTTAGATGGATCAAACGCCGTTTTAATTACACCTACCTTCATCCCTTTAAGTTTGAAAATTGACAGTCGTGGCTCCATTTGAAAATGACGCGTTCTCGTTGAGTGACCTACTGTTTTCAGCCCATCACTGAATAACAATAGACCTACCAAACGAAACAAAAGCCATCAATGAAAAATCATTCATTCGAAACATTCATGACTAGCGCGAATTTCAATACCGCAAAGAGTACCAGTTGTCAGACCAACTTGCCGACCTCATGCCGTAGTTGTCAAATAAACCTGTTAGGGTCGATTTACGCGGTCCGATTTTTCGCGCACGTGACATGAAGCCTACGACAGGCCTTCGACATGACTTGTCGCAGCGTTTTAAAACATGTTTTTAAATGGTACGACATTATTTCTGACGTACGCGACAATCGTAAACAAGTTGTAGGCCTGTCGTAAATTTGTCACATACGAGAAATATCGTACCTTGTAAATCGACCCTTAAAGACCGGGAGCTCTTTCAAAGCTCGTTGAACCCCCGATTGACCCGCAAATTGTGGGTAATCCGAGGATTAAAAATACAAGATACAATGGAGAAGGCGTGTGGAAATAATAGATATTTGCCACGAGCGGGAGATAGTGTTTGATTATTTGAAAGAAAGTATCTTTCTTCTTGGATAGGACGTGAGCGTGTTGGTCAAACATTGTCCGAAAGGGTGAAGAGATGTCAATAGTTGACTTACAGGAACAAAAAATGTACTAGCAAAAGTAATTGTCTGGTTTTAAGAACAAATTATTGTCTTACTTTGAGTACACCAGTTGTTTTTACAAATACTCCACTCCAGATATGTTTTAAATACGAAATAAACTGTCTTAAGTTACCCGAAGGACAGTTTAGTTGCGAGTATTCATCACGGGAAAGGTAAAAGTACGGCTAGCGTGACAGGTAGTTTGAAGGCTTTTATGATAGACTATGGGAGGACAACGTTTCACCATCTCAAACTGTAAGTAGTGAGAAGATTAGAATGTTTCTAACGAAGGGTAATCGATTACTTCTAAGAGACGCAACTGATTACAGTGTAATGTGAAGTGCTAGTTTTGTACCCCATATAAACCATGTGAGCGTTAGCCCTACTAATGGGAATGGGCCCACACGAGGACAGAGAAAAGCTCTGACTAGGGTGGGAATTGAACCCATGACCTTCGGGTTAGATCACCGCTGCTCTACCGACTGAGCTACAAGGTCAGACGGGAGCAGGCCGTGGGAACTGAAGATGTTAAAGTCACGGCAATGAACATGTACAAGTACAAGGAAGGGTTACGCTTTTACAAACGTTGGCCGTGTAGCACATATATGTCAACAGACTTAACTGACTAGAGTGTAATGTGCAGGATCGAAATGCACCAGTGACTCATGAATTCTTTTAAATTTACGTGCACAAAGCGAAATCTTTTAAAAGTATTAAATACTTAGCTGCCTTTGCAACTACTGTTCTCCGAAGCACAAACACGCTGAAATTTACATTCCCTCTACATTTGCGCACGAACAATTACCAAGCTCAATGATGCTCAAATCCTGCAAGCTCGGTCATTTTGCGTGCGCTTATTTTTTAAAGATATACACAGCACCACAAATGCGTGTATGTGGGCAACTTCAGGCCAACAATGAACGTTATTAGGTTCACGCATTGGACCATGCACCGTCCATCCCAAGGGAGTGGTCACCGCATAGGGCTGGCGCCTAGCTCCTGTTCTGATCTCCGAATTGTCATTGATAATATCTGGTCGGTCGCTGCCAATAAGGATGGAGAATCGATGTTCTTCTATTTCGGAAAGACTGACGCCACCGAGGTGTGGCCAGCTCATTAATTCTCTATTGCTAGCAAATGCCTTTCTCCAATTGGCAGGCCGTCCAATGCCAGAACTTGATCAAGAGCAAACTTCGTTTTTCCGTCAAGTGCTTCTATATTCAAGCGAGTTCGGTGACCTCGTTCATTTCCTTTATAAGTAACTCTTAAGAGGGTGAAATCGGCAGGCTCACTTTAAGACTAAGTTCTTGAACCAGACTTTCTAAGCGGAGTGTAGTGTCTGACCCACTGTCCAGGAAGGAGCAAGTCGTAAGCTGCTTGTCACTACCTAATCCACTGACTCACTGGGACGACCTTTAAGCATACCCTTGGTCAACTACTGGTTGACGTTTCAACTGCAGTGGAATCTCTAGATACTGCCACTACTGGATTCGGCAACTGAAGAAGGGTTGGACTCAGCGAGTGTTGTGGGTGTTCCACAGACCTAGCTCTGGTCTCGAAAAAAACCCGTTGCCGATTTAGACTGTCACGTTCTACTGCAGGGGCTTCGGTCTCTTCACCATCAGGAGGGTGAAGGAGAAAATGATACTTTTTCCAACATCCTGGCTTTCGATAAAAAAAATCCCTTCGAGCAAGATCTACTGAAAGTTCACCCATAATCTCAAAAGGGTTGTTAAAACATTTTCTTCAACAACAAGCCCAAACATATCGATACCTTCAATACAAACCAACGTTCAGTTCTCGCTTTTCTAAGAAACAGATTCACGTGTACTCGTGACAGTTTTCCTGGAACTGGAGAAGGGAATTTTAATACTTAATTAAATAGAAGAAAACACAAGATTTTTTATTTGACGCAAGGAATTTTTCTTTGAGGACTTATTTTTTCATTGAACAAAACAACTATGCGTTATACAGTAAATGGAAGAGCCTGTTAAAGGAACTAACTTCTCCATCACAGACTCTGCATCAATAGACTTCTTTAGACTCCTTCGTCATAGGTTAATCACGCGATGTGTATTGGGTAAAACAAACATTTGCATTGCTAAGAGAATCAGCGAAGTGACAACAACAACGACTCTTTATTTACAATAATAATAAATTACGATATGATAGCCACCCCGCAGGTAGCAGTGCTAATCGAGGCGGAAGGCTGTACAAGAGATATTTAATATTATATATTTACTTAAATGCTTAATATTAGCTGCAATTTTATTTTATCTTGCATACACTGTATAATACCATGGAAAGAAATTTTGGTTAGAACCTGAACAAATTGCTGACAAATACGGGTGCTGAAATCGAAAGAAAGGAAGAACGAAAGAAGGACTAAGAGACAACAGAGTGGGCGAGTCAATTAAAGAAGGAGCCGCATTATCAGAAATATCATACATCAAACTTGCCGTTTTTTTAAAGAAAATCATCTGAATAAAAAGTTGGACTTGAGGAAAAGAGGAATGACATGATGTTGTTTATCTGTCAAATGCACGAGATTTAAGGCCCCCTTTTGAAGTAAAAGTAATTTGTTTGTAAGATACTTTGCAGCACGGCCCCAGGCAAAACTCCGTAGGACAAATAAGGTAAAATTGAGGAACGATATAAATTAGAGAGGATAGAAAAATGGACATGATGACGGAGTCTTGCAAAAATTCCAATAGTTTTACTGATTCTTAAAGCGATGTGATCAATGTGATGCATCCAGCTGAGATGTTGATCAATTAAAACTCCTAGATACTTGACGTTTTCTTTACACTCTAGAGCTTCTAAACGTTGAGAATTATCGTCGAAAAGTTTTATGGTGGGCTGGTATGTAATTTTCTTTTGACGAGGGCGGAAGATGACGAGGTTAGTTAGATTTCATTATATTTAGTGTAAGCTTATTTGCAGTGCGCTAACTAGACAATTTTGCTAATTCCTTGTTAAAGATTTTCGCTAAGTTTTTAAGATTATTGTCTGCATGGAGCAAATTGGTATCATCTGCAAATATCAAAAATTTAAGAATATTTGGAGAGTTGCATATATCATTTAAATATATAAGTAAAAGCAGAGGGCCTAGGACGAATCCCTGTGGCACGCCATATAATGTTTCGTGTTTTTTTTCTGATATGCAATTCTTTATTTCAGTGGTTTGAGATCTTCCCTTAAGATACGTGGCAAACCATACGTTAATTATCCCTCTAATCCCATAATGATGTAATTTACCAAGTAATATATCATGATCAACTGTATCAAACGCTTTTCTTAAGTCAATAAAAACTCCACAAAAATAAAGCTTTTTGTCCAAATTCACTTGATGATGATATCAAGAATTGCATGTTCTGTTGAGTGCTTCTCGCGGAAATCGTACTGTGACTCAGAAATTATTTCTTTCGAAATTAAGTCTGAATTGAGCCTTTTGTAGATAAGCTTTTCAAATATTTTATTAAAGATAGACAGAAGAGATATAGGCGTATAGTTGTTTGGGGCAGTCTCATCACCTCCTTTGAAGATAGCAATTACTTTTGCAATTTTGAGCTTTTTGAGAAAGATTCCTGATTCGATAGAGGCATTCATATTTGAAGATATTAGCTAAAGGTAGGGCTAAGACTTCTCGTGAGCATTTAAGAAGACAGACTGGACAGGAATACAAACCATAGAATTTGTTGGATGGCAAAGTTAGGATCTGAGCCATGACCTCCTCAGGTTCAATAGGGAGGAACACAAAAGAGCCAGTGTTGTTGTTGTTGTTGTTGTTGTTTATGTTAAAACAAAGATTTGCATTGCAAAGAGAATCAGTGAGGCGGAAAGCTTTTTTTCTTCTTTTTCTTCTTTCTACGGAAAATCCCCGGTGTTTTCGGCATGGTACACTACTGTAGTGCTTATGATTGCTATAACAATTCAACAATGGAAAAGCTATCATGGCATGGCTTTCCAGAGGGTGAAAGACTCGTCAAGGTAAGTGCGTAGTTTGATCGATCAGTCGACAGTGTAATATATAATATTTCGGTCTTTAGATTTGTAACTTAATCTTCCCTGCATCTTGTTGGTCTGGATATCTGGTATAAAAAGGGACCCGAAAAAGGATTTTAGAGTCATCAAACATAAGAAACTTTGTTCAGCCCACTTTCGAAAAGATTTCGTAGACCTTTATGCTATTAAAAGGAATCTGAAAATTGGGGCTTGCCCATCAACGTTTAACTGGACTACTGTCCTAAAATCAGAAGTTAACGGAAACAGCATCCGAGGGAGAAGGAGAATACGATGAAACCTGTAGGGAGAACTTCGTTTTCCGGTTCCATTCAATCAAACTTTGAAATATCTTGTGAACACAGATTGTCGGTGACTGTTTTGAGAGATCTAGCGCGAGGTAGGGACAGCGAAGCGAACTATTCAACCATTTAACTGGATTTTCCAGCTTCGAAAAGTTTAGAAGGGTACTCGAGTTTTTTCTCCCTAGAGGGCGCCGAAAAAACTTAACGTACTGGAACACTAAGGCAAGCAATCACCAAAGATGGTTCATATGAGATAGAAAGCTAGCACTTCACATTACAATCTATTCAGTTAACTCTGTAATGTAAGTGCTACACAGCCAACGTTTGCAAAAACGTAACCTTTCCTTCTACTTGTACATGTTCATTGCCGTGACTTTAACATCTTCAGTTCCCACGGCCTGCTCACGTTTGACCTTGTAGCTCAGTCGGTAGAGCAGCGGAGATCTAACCCGAAGGTCGTGGGTTCAATTCCCGTCCTGGTCAGAGTTTTTCTCTGTCCTTGTGTGGGCTCCTTTCCATCAGTAGGGCTAACGCTCACATGGTACATATGGGATAGAAAGCTAGCACTTCACATTACAATCTATTCAGTCAACTCTGTTTCAAACATCAAAGAGTTGATAATGAGGGCAATTTGGATCAAGAAACTGATACTGCTGATTCCTCAAGAGATCATGTTCTTTCTGTTAAAGACGTTTTTTACTAGCCATGATGAAATTTCGTTTAAGCGTAACCAATCTTGACTTATCAATGAGATTTAAAGTCGCAGAAGCGACGATATCAAATACATTTATATCGTGGTTAAGTTTGCTGTTCATTCAACTTGGCAGCCTAAAAATGTGGCCCGATAGGAACATCACCCGTGGAATATCATCTTAGAAAACATGCCAAAAGAGTTCAAAGAAGATTATTCCAATAATATTATTATAATCAACTGCACTGAGCTGAAAATTCAATGTCCGTCTTCCCTTGTTATTCAGTCTCCAGTTATTCAAACTATAAATCTGCTAAGACATTGAAGTCCTTGGTTGGAGTTGATTTCATAGGAGGCTTCATCTTCGTTTCACAGTTATAAACTGGGTCTATCTCAGACAAACAGGTAGTTTCAAGAAGTGGATTTCTTGATTTACTTTCAACAAAGAAAGAAGTATCAGAAATCTTGGATGGTGACAGCATAATGGCAGACAAGGGGTTTGATATGGTGATTTACAGAATATTGGACTGGAACTGAATAATGCTCCATTTTTGAGAGAGCAGCCACAATTTAATGAAAGTGAAGTCATCACGAAAATGAGTTACATGACGTTTCGACGACTTCATGCCATCATTATGAAATGTGAAATGTGAATAAACTAACATAAGTATTTATACAGAAATAGAAGTGTGAAAAATACATAATATAATGAAGCATGATGGGCGTGAACTTAAACAAAACGTTTCGCGCGAATGGAGTCAGCTTGAATGTCCAGCTTCGGTCTTTTCTTTTGGATGAAGAACATTTCAAAGATTAAACAATCAAGCTTGATTCTGCATTTCTTAAGTACTTTGAATTTCTCACGAGGTTTCGACGGTCTCAAATTATGTTCGTGTTTTCCGATTGCGGAATGTTTGTCTTTCTCAACACGTTGGTGTAGATGGCGGCGTGTGTAGCCAATATAATTTGTATCGCACAAATTACATCTAAATTCATAAACAACACTTTGCTGGTTAACTAAGGGAGGCTTCAACACCGTTACTCTTAAATCATCAACGATCTTGTTGCTTGTCAAAATCGGCCGCAATTCAAGATTGATTTTTCTTCCGAGGTTGCGATGTTGTTTGCGAACCACGTCGGCCGTTCTCTGCATGGTCTTTATAGGGTATAATGATCCGTATGTTTCATTACATTATGTATTTTTCACACTTCTATTTCTGTATAAATATGTACATTAATTTCTGCACATTTCACATTCGATAATGATGACATGAAGTCGTCGAAACGTCATGTAATTTCGCTTTGGTCGTTAATTTTCTCATTGAAATGTATATCAAAATCTACTACTATTAGTATGGCGCGCCATCTGTAGCAAAATTACGTTTCGATAAATACATGAGAAAGGAAACAAATTAGTTTCGAAAAGGTAATGTCATACGTTTCGAAATGTAATGTAATATGTCGAAATGGGTGTTTAAAGGTAATGAGATACTTTGGAAACGAAATGTGATTCTTTCGAAAGCCGGTTGCCATGGCTATAGCATGTAACATGATAGTCGCCATGCTATGGAATGGAGTGTCGTCATAGTCGTCTTATATGACATATATCACGTGCCATTCCCCAATTTACTCTCCTCCAAAGAAGCGGACATTTTGGCTTGGTTGTCGTGGTTAATTTAAAAGAATTCTTTCAAATTTCAGCCTTAATAGTCACTTTATTCGACTGTTTTCTTTCACTTGTTCCCTATTCTTCCAAAATTTTTTTTGCCGTTTCGACGGGTCTACGCCATTAAGCGCATTTCGTGCATCTTCAAATGGTACAAATTTGCTTTTACATGCACGCAATGACGCCGCCAAAGATTCTCCTGTTTCTGTTGTTTACTGCGAGTTAAGTGGAAAGGTTTGAGTGGTTTTCTTTCTTCGTGGTTTTGTGGTCGTTCAATTTTTTACCTATTCTCCCTTCTCTCTTTCATGTTAGTCTGTAATTTAAATGTCGTGATGCCAAAAATAATTTAATAGGTTATACTGTGCATTATATTTTAAGCTAAAATAATTATTTAGCTTTTAACGGAAAATGTTTTTTTCCTCGTGATCAGGCAAGACGCCAACAGGCAATTGCAGCAGTTCGTGTCATCTTTTTTGCAACTGTTGCAAGGAATAGATAGGTGTCACGGTACTCCTTTGGACAGGGAGACTGCAGAATTTTTGCGTCTCAGATTGGGTGGTTCGATTCGCCACATGCACCAGGTAATTTAAAAGTTTATTACTTCAATATTATAAAAAGGCTCTGAACTTGTACGACGTTGACGACATTAGAACCTGGAGAACAATGTGTCCTAGGTGTAAGACAGCGAGGTCTCTCCTATGCCCGCTAACGTGCTGCTTCTAGCAATTTGGACTTCCGCTTTGTTTCCTCTCAAGTTTCATGCTTACATATTAGTAGCTTTAGTTATTAAGTATTTTTATATAAATAATTAACGAGGGATCCACTGTAATTGGCTATGCTGTAGTGGTCTCCCCGCCTGATTTTTTTTTTTTTTTTTTTTTTTCTCCTTGTATTATTTTTTCTATTTTTACCTATATATTTATATTGTATTCCAGTTAGGCGGAGCTAAATAAATATAAAATATAGGTCCTTACTTTTATTGAAGGGTCACCTCAATTTTCACAAAGTGAAGTTAATGACGTTAGAAATCTTGCCAGAGAACTAGAGTTGATCAAAGATTTGTTTGAGAGATTGCCAGTTTTCACTCCTAACTGCTATAGGGCTCCTATCCAGCGTACTGGTGCCATTGGCCGTCCAGCTTATGAAATATCCAGTGAACAGATAATGCTTTTGCGTTCATGTCATTTTTCTTGGAACAATGTTGCAAGCATGTTTGGTGTTTCCAGATGGACCATACGAAGAAGGGCCAATGATCTTGACATACCACCTTCTTTTTTAACATATTCTCGCATTCAAGATGGAGACTTGCAGCAAATGGTCCAAGAGGAATTTTTGTCAATGCCCCGTTGTGGGGAGCGCTACATGCAAGGTGCACTTAGACGACGTGGTATCTGGGTCCAGAGATGGAGGGTGCGAGATGCCCTGATCAACCTTGATCCTATTGTTCAAAAATTTGGTTTTATCAACGGAGTTGATAATGTAAATTGGCCACCGTACAGAGATTATAAAAGCTGACGTTTCGAGCGTTAGCCCTTCGTCAGAGCCTGTCGAGCTTGCCGCTGGTCACAGCAGATTCCACGTAGACCTTACAGAGTGCCACATCCTAATTTTCTCTGGCACATATATAGCAACCTAAAATTACGCCATTGGCGATTTGTGATCCAAGGGGGTATTGACGGTTACTCTCGGTTAATTGTTTATCTCAGGTGCAGTAGCAATAACAGGGCATCTACAGTGCTGTCATTGTTTAGAGAAGCAATTAATGTGTGGGGTCTGCCTTCACGTGTCAGAGCCGATAATGGAGGAGAAAATGTGGCTGTAGGGGATGTCATGATTCATTATAGAGGGGAAAGTCGTGGAAGTTTTATCACAGGGCCAAGTGTTCACAACACAAGGATTGAGAGATTGTGGCGTGAAGTGGTTCACTGCATTTTATACATGTTCAAAAATATATTTTTGCATTTGGAACATATTGATGTGCTCAATCGTAACAACGATGTAGACATATTTTCATTGCATTATGTTTACATGCCAAGGATCAATAGTGCTTTAGTACGCTTTGTGGATATGTTCAATAATCATGGACTTTCCACAGAGCATGGGTTATCCCCACATCAGTTGTGGATTTCTGGCATTTTGCAACATCATTCATCCAATTACTCTGGTGTTAGAGGGGTCATCAATGACAGTATGCCTGCCGATCTGGTCATGTATGGAGATGACCCAACTGCACCCTTACCACAAGGGGATGATAATGATTTATCCGGAGTAGAGGTTGCTCCAATCTCTTTACATGTTCTAGATCATGTACTTGTGGTGTTGCATGAAACATTCCATCCAAGGAAAGAAGATGGAAACTAAGGAATGAATGTTTATATTCAAGTCAGGCAATCTTTAATTCTTTACTTTGGTTCTACAGTGTAAACAGTTCAAATCATAACACATTGAAACA
>NC_090893.1:23382117-23384617 GCF_036669925.1 Montipora capricornis
ACCAAGACTTAATTCTGTATGAAGGTGATTCGAATTTTTCATGCAAAAACAGTAAAAATACCCCATTTTAAGGGCCTGCTGACGCGTAAACAATCACGGTGACCCCATTTTTTTATTGCATTTTTTTAATGTTCATTTCATGAATGCTAGTTATGCCAAGTTTCCAAAAAAGTTTGATAGTAGTACAATTTCAAGGGAATTACCTTAAAATTAGCAGGGTATTTTACAGGTCGATATGTTGCTACAGTATGGTAACCTATTATGTCATAAATTACGTCACCAGTGACTGGGCATTTCTTTGAAAGCGTTACAAAAGGTAATTACTACGAAAACCACCGATCTGTGCATTTGATTGGAATTTGCGTCTCTGTCCCCGAAAAATCGTCGCGCTGCATTGTGTCGTCAGCGGTGTAGCAAAACAAAATATGGGACCATAATACAGGTGTTGGAAGAAACCGCTGAAAATGGCGAATGGTATCAAAGAAATGGAGTTGTGCTCATAACGTAGCGAGATTGCGCTATCTTCAGATT
Source organism: Montipora capricornis (assembly GCF_036669925.1). Taxonomy (NCBI): domain Eukaryota; kingdom Metazoa; phylum Cnidaria; class Anthozoa; order Scleractinia; family Acroporidae; genus Montipora; species Montipora capricornis. Next base: position 23,382,649 of record NC_090893.1, read on the forward strand.
GAAAGAAAACTCAAGGTCGTTATAGTGCACCATAATCCAGTGGGAAAGGGATTTCATGAAAATATTTAATGAAAGTCTGCAGGGCAGAGCACGTCTTGAGAATCGCATCTATGAATAATGATGATGTAGGTACCTCACATTTGTAGCAATACCAGTTTATTTTTTATTCTGGCAAGAAATATCGTTGTTGAAAACTACGTTTCTTCCATTTCTTCTACATTTCTACATTTCTTCTTAATGTTGCCTTTATTCAAATGGTTTTCCGTTCCCGCCCTCATTTGCAAGAGGGTATTATCCTGTTACAAGTCTTAAGCAAGATGTCTTTGGGACATGTTAATCACCTTGGATATCTCGTCCTACACAACTCTTCTTAGCAGTTTCTTTCAGAACAGAAGAGCATTTTAAGACTTTCAGGGGGTATCATCAAGTAACCAACTCAACTCATTGTTGCCGGGATGACTGTGCTGTAGTATTGCCATTTTAAACTCTATTATTTGAGGGTTATATAATGTATACTACATTCCTCAACTGCAAGCACTTTCATAACTGTGCATTCAGGAGTCAGCATTTCCCTCGAAATTTTCCTTTGAGAATGAAGTTGACTGCATCATACTTTGAAATACACTCTTCAATCTCTGAATGCTGCATTCCTCAACTGTGTGCACTATTGAGTGCATTTCAGGAGTCAGCAATTCCCATGACTTGTGTCAATGATCAGTATGTTCTGACTATTCTAACATAGAAAATCATCCACATCCACTTTAATTTTTTTTTTCATTCAAGGATACTCTCACTACAACATTTGAATCCAGACCTAAGTCCTGTATACGCATGCTGCTTTCATGAAGCCGTCTGGTAACATTGCGCTCAAGTGGACAGTGTAGAGCAATAGATGCTGAGACATATTCTCCAGGAGGCAAATTTCTCACTTGTTGGTATAGATCCTAGATTTAAGTAAAAAAAAAAAATTACATTATTATGAAAGGATTACAATATTATGTTGCACTCTTGGTTCGAATTGGTTGTTGTGACTTCATACAAGCTGATACTCACAGTGTTACAAGCCCATTTACAGTAAATGTATCTCAAAACGCTGGTAAACATGCCTGCAGATTTTCCAGCAAGTAAATCATTGTGAATATTGAGCCATTGATTATCAGGGTCCACTTTTGAGGATGGGACGATCATAAAGTAATGAGGACAGGGGACACGGCATTGCAGTTCAGGGAACATACTGTACATGTAATCGAGTCATTTGGACAAAAATGAGAATGCATGCATCACAACCCACAGTTTGTTAACCCACCATCAAAGTGTTTTGCAATGGAACATCCAGTATATGCCTTTTGCCATCAAGAAGAACAACAGCAATTTGCAGCTCTTCTTCTGATCTAAGCCTCTTCGCTGGTGGTTCATTTGCATTTTCTTGTCGTTGCCCTTCATTGCTCTCTTGCTGTAGCTGTTCATTACTACACTCCTGTTGTGGTGGTTCTGTGGTTATTACCTCCGAACGGATCTAGCAAAGAAATTCAACTAAAATATGTGACTGATGTCCTTTTAAAAATCAGACACATTATTTTAAGTACTTAGAGTGACTGCGATTGGTTCCTTGTTATTAGTACAATAATTTATGGGAGACATGCCCTTTTTTTAACATAATTAGTGTACATACATCAATTGTTGTTCCATTGTCATGAATGAAGCAAAAACATTTATTTGCTTGATAGCAATTGCAATACTGCCTCGTCATGCTTTTTACATAATGCATCATGTAATTCAGTGTACTTCTTCAAGCAGTTCACATTGGCAGCCTTTGGTATTCTTTTTTCTTAGCTCCTGTTGCAGGTAGGAAAGATTATAATACAGACTGAATTAGCATTTTTAGTCAAGTGACTTAATTGATATATTAATGATAATAAGAATACTAATGATATCTTTATTCAGACTGAAAAGACCGTAAAATCAAAAG
>NC_090893.1:23392117-23399617 GCF_036669925.1 Montipora capricornis
CAGTGAATAGCGGTTGTCAACAAAGTGGCAGGCGCTTCTAGTAGTCATTTAAAGTGTCCGCGAGGATGATTCAGATAATATCTGTGTTTTAGTTTAAAGGACTACTAGATTTATATTATATTAGCTCTCGATTGCTATGCGTGATCAGTAGCTGATTTCGAGCTGCGCCCTTTTCAGCTATCAAGGGATAGAAATTTCAAGAAACAGAATTAAACTGTCTATAAATTGTAATTTCTGCTCTTGTCCGCTTGTTAATCATTTGTTAATTCAGTGGCATCTGATTGAAAGAAAAAATTGCTGCGGACCGGGATTGCCACCTAATCATAGTCACATTCATTACTCTAATAGCACGGTTGATGTGATCAGAACCGATTAGTTTCCGGTGGACGTGGGTTCAAACGCCGCACAGGGCACAATAGTTTTTCTTTCAAATTTCATTCCGAGGTCGTCCGGCATTGGTTTTAATGGAAACTTTCTTAGTAATGTTTCATAAAAACTTGTACTTTGAATCACTTGTTGATCCTTCTCACCTAGGTTACCACCAACAACAACAAGAACACAAACTTTTCTTTCATCTCTAAATTAATATTGTATCTACATGCTGATATCTCCAATACTAATAACGCAAACAAAATGATTAAAATTCAAATTAATCATAAATTATATAATTTATAATTACCATTACAATTCTAATTAAGCAAAATAACAATGCTACAAATCAATCGGGTATAGTAGGGCAACCATTGTGTCAATTGAAAAACAGACCAAATTGTTGTAAGTAGCTTATACCCCCTGATCTATCGTTAATACATATATGAACGGAAAAATGTAAGCGTAAAGGTGGGTGGACTACACATCATTTCCAGCAGTAAATACACGGTCCAGTCAGTACAACTCTGCCCTCTTAGGCGATGTGTCCACCGTTGCCACCTAACAATTTAATCTTTCACCATCCCATAATGCAATACATTTTGGAGGTATTTACATAAAAACACCACGAGTCATGCTTGATAGAACTGGGCTGGACATGCACTGTTTTCATGCCGCCCCCCCCCCCCCCCCTCCTAAATATGGAATGTGTAAATGGATTTGGATTTATGAAAAAAGCGAATAGCCGTTTATTTGGTGTAATAACGCCCAGTAATATTTTAAGGTGAAGCGGGTTGGTTTCACTTACGAGGAGTGGAGTGCGGACTGAGGGGCGACCGAAATAGTAACAATAAACAAAATAAATAGTGTGTAAAAAAACTTACAGGCTTGAGATCATTTTCCCATTTTGTTTACTTTCCATTACAAAATCAATCATTTCAATGAAAACGGTAACTAAACAAAATATAGAGTGAACAAAACACTATCAGAATTACAAGTTTTTCCCTCGTAAGAACTGATAAGGTGTATTTCTTTTACAGCAATCTGAGGTCTAATTTGCAATCTACAAAATTATTAATACTCTTCGTCATCAAAAAAGATCAAAATAAAAAATACAGAAAAACACGAACAACTATCGAAGAAATAAAATTGAATCACAGCAACTAGTCCGAGTATCCATGTAATTATACATACCTAAAAAAACTGTATGATTTTATCCTCGTGCGCGAAATAGGCATCACGGGAAGCACTAATTCTCTATTCCGTGTTGCGGTTTTAGATATATGGTATCTACACGAAAAGGAAAACGTCTTTTTCCCTTAAGAATGAACACACTCATTACAAATGATTTTATAAGATAACTTGTATAAAATGTTCGGATTGGCAAATTGGTCATCTACCATTTGCGCATGGGTGCACGCTCGCTGACTAACTTTCCGAGATTGTGGAAAGACTAAAATGCCATCACTAGCGCATCACTCCTAATTTTCCAAGACTTATTTTCATCCTCTTAGAATAGGGGTGAACTTCTACAGAGCTCAAAATAGAATGATATAGCCCTAAAGATTAATCACCGTTTCGTGTTTGTACTGCTTAGATTTGCAAAACACAATTTGAACTGTGCTCAAATATTGAACCCGAATCGCGGAATTGACAGGGATTTTATGAGACGAGGGTAGATGCTACAGAAAGGTAAATGGTGTTTTGGAATGTCGATTTTCTTTTTGAGATTTATTTCATCGGCCACTTGAAATAGTGTAACGTCGCTTTTTTGGCTTGGAAAAGTCGCGCTGGCCCGGGTTGCTCGAGGCATGGATAGCGCTGGCCAGCGTTAAATACCGTGGAAACCTATCGGTTTTGTTACCTCTTAAGCAACGGTTAGCGCTAACCAGGCTTCGAGTAACCGGCCCCTGTTTGCTATAGGTTGATCGCTGTCAACAGAGGCGAAGCATGTGCAAAGACAGCGAGTTTGTGTCGACGGTCGCATAAAAATCGAATCGTTTTCTCTCCTTAAAGGAAATCATCGTTGATTCCAAAAAAAATTGTGACTGGGAAAACTGTTTATTGATCATTTTGTCTTTGTTAATTCATAGTTGTATTTAGATAGACAAACTTCGATGAAGACGAAGTTGTTTTGCTTAAACAGAAGAAACCAACTGAATGTGAAAGAGGTACGTTCAACCAATCAGTAAGTAATTTTGCCCTCTCCTCAAGCAAAATTAATGAAAAATGCCCTCTTCATTGACCAATCAGTATTCAGTAATTTTGCCCTGTATGTTATTGGCCGTTTTTATGCTAGCGACGTTAAAGTCGTCTGAGACGTTAAAGTCGTCTCAAGACGACTTTAACGTCCAGTATAAAAACGAGAAATAAGACAGACGCATTTAAAGTCTGACGACTTTAACGTCTTGTTTTAAGTGCGTCGTTTAGACGCACTTAACAGACGACCTTAACGTCTCAGACGTTAAATGCGTCTAGTATAAAAACGGGACGCCCTAACGTTGACGCATTTAGCCTTGAGTCCTTTGTTAATCTGCAATTCGTTCCTTCCTTGCTCTCTTGGTCGACAAGACAAACAAGCCATGCGCCGAGGCTAAATCTAGTTCCTCGTCCATCGCAAGAAAATGCTGATTCCTAGACTGATTTCTGTCACAAAAAAACTATTTGCATCTGTCCTTCCAGGCGAGGTCGAGACATAAATTTGAGAAGATGCAATTCCGCCACGTTATTTGCTCATATATTCGTGTATTAACGTTTATTTGGTGCCGAGTTTGCTCGTGCCCAGTGTCTTCCGATAATAGAACCTAGATAAATCTTGTTTTTGTCCCTTAGTTTGTCTACTTTTATGCGTCCCGTTTTTATACCAGACGACTTTAACGTCTCAGACGTCAAATGCGTCTTGACGACTTTAGCGTCTCTAGCATAAAAACGGCCATTATAAAAGAAATGACAAACGGCTCAGTGTGCACTATTGAGTTATGGTGCACTTGGAAGTTTGCTAAGCACTCAAGAAGCTAGAGCTCTTACGCTTCTCTTGTACGCGTGCTTAGCAACCTCCCGTGTGCATCATAACTCAACGCTAAGCAGGTTACCATTTGTTAATTCATTCATCCTCGTTTCTAAATTTTTCTTTATTGTTGTTGGCCCTGTGACTTAACGATTTGATTCTATTTCTTAATTATTTATTTCCGTGAGTGAAATTTAGCTTGGGTTTTTTTTTTACTTTTTTTTTTTTTGTGAAGGTGGGGGTGTCGGGGCATGTATGTATGTTTTCTTTTTGCTTTCAATTATTATTATTACTTTGAATGTGTTTGTTTTTTCTTCTTTTTGTTTTTGTGGTCTTCTTTTCTTCCCTTTTTGATGTTGTTTATTGGTTTTGGTGAGCATGGCCAAAGCGTATTTAAGGAATAACCTTCAAACTCTCCGGCGGGAAATTTCATTTTCGATCACCAGGCAGAAGTTACTCATCTTTAACTGTTAATTCACTTGTTTGTAATGGAAGCTTTACTGAAGACGTATTTAAAGTGAAAGATTCAGAGCTAAACTGTATGCTGAATGGTTTTGGTGGGAAATTACAGATTTTGGCATCACCAAAGAAAATCATAACAAGGAGTGAAAACGGCGACAAAGACTGCTAACAAAGAACGTCAAACGAAAGTGATCAGTAGCAATCGACTGAGTTACTTTAACCGTAAGGTTATACCCTTTTTCAATTTAGTGTTGTGCGGCGTTTCCAGACAAAACAAGTAACTCCAAAAAAAAAAAAAAAAATCATGTATAACTTTGAAGCATCCCTTGTGCAATATTGGTCAATTAAGCTGCGTTTAAGGGGATTAAACGTTTTATTTTCTCTGTGGTTAACGTGTAATTAAACTAGTATTTACCGTAAACAAGAGCCTTTCGCAAAATCTTTGTTTGCGGAAACAATGTCTTTGTTCTTTTACGGTTAAACGTGGAAAAAAGTCTGAGTCCGTTATCTCCTATCTCTGATTGTATTTTTGTGCAAACTCAAAAGTATGCGTCGATCGGAGAAAAATAACGGGGTAGCCTAACTATCCAAAATTGTTGGATGAAAATGCTTTGGTATAGGTTAAACACTATCCAACATTGTTAGAATTAACAAGCTCCAGGTACAAGTTGGCCCTAAAGTTAATTGACAACATGGCGCTAACACGGAAACGAAAAGCGGTTATGTAGCGTAAGTGGGAATGTTTATGGTACCAGCGCTGTTCGAGGGCGCACATGGCGGTGTCAAGGGATTAATAAACTCTCTCTCTCTCCGCTCTCACGTATCGTTTTCAAGGTAAGAAAATCTTTCTGACTCCAGCTCGACATGTGTACATTGACATTTCCTTCAAAACAGCGAATGCTTAAATCGGATAAAAATAAGATCATCATCATCATTATCAAGTGCCATCTACTAGAATTACGTCGGCTATCGTGGATCTCAACCTGTTCCCATCTGCCCCTCTTCTTACACATCCATTAGATCACCTAGCCATTCTTTGGTTTCTTTCATCCAGTTAACTATTGGTCTCCCCCGTCCTCTCTTCCCTTCAATTGCGCCTATCAGTAAGAATTTTTTGATCCACTTTGCTCTTATTAGGTGTCCAAAATACCACCATTTTTCTTTTTCTTTTTTTTTTTTTCTTTTCTTTTTTTTTATTATTATTAGTTTGAAGAAAATACAATGGCAATCCTGCACAACCAGCACATAGCAGAGCTAATCGAGGCGGGTTGCGCTTTTAAATCAGACGTCATTATCAGTAAAAATGAAATCAAAGAAATAGAAGCAAAAAAAAAATAATAATAATAAAAGAAATAAGTGAACAATTAGAATAAAATAGTTACATATCACAGGTTAGTTAATTTAATTTACTTAACATATTTTGCTATCTTTAAGAGGAGTGTGGGTGCTGTAACATAAGTGTCCCCGGCATGAAAAATAGCAAATACAATTTCTCGAATATTCTAAATAGAATGCTTTTTCGGCATCTTCGATTCTTTATTGTTGATAACAATGAACTTGTTGAACATACCGTCTTTAGAACTTCTTCATTGGTCTTATGCTCCGCCAAAGATACTCTTAACATTCTTCTACATCGCAAAAGGCTCCAATTTACTTTTCATAGTTTGTTCAGAGTCCACGTTTCACAGCCATATAATAATGTTGACCATGTATGACACTTAAATATTCGTTTACTTGTTTGCATATTAATATTTGTTTACTTGGCTTGACATTTCCTGGAATGCGCTTTTTGCTAACGCTATTCTTCCCGTTAGTTCTTTCCCACCGTCTCCCACATGCAGTTAACTAGGCCTCCTAAATAAATGTTTTTGTCTGTATGTGCTATAGATTTACCATCAAACATAATGTTAACTCTAGGAGTAGGCGTTTTTAACCTACTACCATTGTCCTGGTGCTTTTAGAACGAATCAGATCGACAGTCAACTTTTGAGAAATGCCATTAAACCGAAAAACGCAAAAAAGCAACCAGGGGCTCATATCCATTCAGACCATAACCCGGCCAAGATAAAATTTATAATCAAGCTAAAGACAAGATAACTACTAGATTTGAAGCTGTGAAACAAGAGATCGCAAGCTTGCATGTCCTTTAAAAGAAAGAAGAGAAGCCCCCCTCTATAATGGCGGCTGTTTTTGCCCGCCTCAGTATATATGGTCCTAGTACAAAACAAATTGTGTCGAGTTTCTTAAATTAAAGGAATACGTAGAGTTTGTAGTATTAAAATTTTGAGTTGAATGATCTAGTGCCATTTGAATCTGTAGCTTGTTGTTTTTTTCCTCAGCAGATCGTAATTAGAGGAGGTGACCACCCTGGCAGCTCTGTTCTGATTGATATGTAGTCTGTTACACCTCCCTTCCCCTCACCCTCTCCCACATTATACTACAATATTTTAAATACGGTAGTACAACGGAGTTGTACATTGTAATCCCCGGGCTCTGATTAGGTAAAAAATGCCTTACTCGTCTCAAGAACCCAATTCCTCAATCCCCAATCAATTCCCCAATGCACTCAAATTATATGATTGATCTACTTCAAGACCATCATATTTACGTACCGCGATCTGACATAGCACCATCAACAAAACTTGCGTTTGTATTCTATTCTCAAGATATGGAGCAAACCATGAAGTAATAATAATAACACGGCTTACAGCCGACTGGGGTGATTAACAACAACAACTACCACAGCCAGTTTACTTCTTTTATTAAAAGAGTAAAGAACATTTTAGAGCGACCCTCAGATATCATAGCTAATGGGGGCAGGTAGTTCAAGAGATTCAAATACCTTTATGTCATGTTACAAAAACGAGAAAAAAAGAAAAAAAAACTTAAACTATAAATAAGACATAACAAGTCGTGAGAAATACAGTAAATTACGAAACATGACGGTTTCCGATATTTCTTTAGTTCCGATATGATGTTATCAATCTCAATGTAGTCATCTTCAGTTATTAATATTTGGAACAGCGTATCTCTCATTTTGTTTTCCAAACAAACTATTATTTAACAATTTTCTTATTCTTTCCAGGCATCTCATTGCCAACTCGAGGGCAAATACCTGAAAAAAACGTTTCTTTGCAAGTCACCTCTAGAGTATTTTGTATAAAAATTGTGAGATATTGATGAACGACTATAATATCTGTGTCTAGTTGATGTTCTACAGAATTAATTTAAAATCTGAAATATTTGTCATATACAAGAGACACAGTTCCCTTTAGGGTTGCTCAATGTAGTTTTGACACTTACAAGACTCTCCCATCAGGACGAATGACGCAATAACACTGTGTAACGTAAAAGCAATGTTATGGTATCCAACAAGATGTGATCATTGTTTTGATATGATATGTTAACTTGGAAACAGAAAAGTCCGGCTAAAACACCTCGTATTTTGGATTCAGTTGCTCATACCTCAAAAAGGAACTCGGTGACCACCTCCCCCTTCCTTCCTACAATTAGAACCACCTTAAAAAATATCACAGAATTACGAGTGGATCTAAATCCGCGGTACGGACTTTTATGAACCTTGGAAGAAAGTTTCATCTTGCTCTTCTGGTTACTTTTCAGATGCAACCAACTAAACTAATTTGAAGACCAAAATAAAGGGT
>NC_090893.1:23417117-23437117 GCF_036669925.1 Montipora capricornis
AAAACTGAAAACAGAATTTGAATATATAAAATAAAAAGGAAAACACACTGCAATTAAAAAAAAAAGCATGAAACAAAAAAGAACGATTTAAAGGCTTGCACATTTCTCTCGCCAAGAGTGTACATGTATGTCATATATGACACTGACTTATATCAAATGAATCCCACACAACAGGGCAGAGGTAACGCTAGCGGTATCCAGCTGCATTCGAGTATTTTAATTTTTAGGATGAATTTTAAGACAAAAGAAGGAACTTGACAATTCAGCCATAGCTTTAAAATTTAAGGCTGGAAAATACAGGAGGCGAATACGACAATTACAGCTTACATATGTAGTTAAGTAATGTAATTAATTATTTATACTCAACCAGATACTGCATATGAATTCGTCATTAACAGCTTCAAGAAATAGCTCAGGAGCGAATCCTGTCATGACTTTGTGCCACGGAGAAAACGGACAGATAAAAAGAATGTTTCATCTCAGTTTAAATAAGCAATGAGCTGACTAGCTGACAAATTACGGTACCATATGCATGCTTGTCACGCGAACAAATATGGCGTCACATGCCTGGTCAGTCTTCGATTTAGATATTATGCAAACCCGAGCAAACAAATGTCAAATTAAAGAAGTGAAAAACATCAAATTAGAGCGAAAACACTTACCTACAAATCACGAATAGAAATAACGCGAAGGAAACAAGCTTTAAGCGAAACAGAAACAGAACGTATCGAACACGCGCTACTTAAAGACGTTCGTGACTTCGTGGCTCTGCAAAACGGAAGACCTTAGATAACAATGACCTGGACCAGGTTGAGTCCGCGATTCTCGAAGTGTCACGCGGACTTTCCCATAAAAATGCCCTTAAAGCTCATCAAAATGGCGGCGAAAGAGTAGAGTGCCCCACTTGTAGGATACATAGTGTATTTAGTCTGGAAAATGTTCTGAAGAGCGTTTCGAATGATTTTCACCGGTAAGTCGGCAGGAAGAATGCTTTTTAAATAAAATATCTGACTTTTACTGTGTGAACACTAGTTTTCTCTCGTGTTTCCGCTACAGTCATTGTTATTTAAATGATGCCTTGATCATTTCTTAAATAACAAGGACCGGAACCAGGTCATGTCTCGATGGATATTTTTGAAAGCTACCCCAGAAGTTTGTCACTTTCTCAGGGTTCAAGTGCCATGGCAGTGTACAAGAGGACCTCAAGGCGCTTGAGAAGAAGGTGAATACGTTTATTAAATCACTGTACTTTCACCAGAAGTGTTGGGTTTTACTTTTATTGCGTGACAAAGGTTTGGAATTGTTCTTTATAAATGCCTCTGTGTTTATACAATCATTAGTTTACACATATTAGAGTTACAAGCACATCTTCATCAGCTGTTTGTATGTTTGTCTTCTCAGGGAAGGCATGTCATTCTACAAAAATAAAGAGGAAGAAAATTTTGAGGGCAAAATTTTGACAACAAATTTAAGGCAACTTTGTGAATAACATTACATTGTAAGTTACGTGTCATATTATTGTTTGTTTGAATACAGTACTTACCTGATGAAATGTAGGGAAAACCCCCCTACTCAGGTATTCTGCAAACTGAAGGTGAAATAAAATTATACTCATGCCAATACATACACATATGAGTGAATCACAAGACACGGTTTTGCAGGCAAAATCAAATTGAATCGGGGAATACAAATAGAGGTGCTCCAGGCAATGTCCTGTCAATGTTTTTCAAAGTAACTGAAAAGTGGCATGTAAAATTCATTTCAGTTCAGAAACATTGCTCTGTAATTTTTTCGCTGGTTCCATATTCATTTTTGAGAAATAACAACATGCAAAAAAAACGAGATAATCTGCTGTTGGTACCGACAAAAAGCCCCAATGGTAGAAACTTAAGTAAGGGGACATTTTGCTGTAAATAATTGATTTGCTCCAAATCGATTCAGCAAAATAATGTGAACTTATTACCTTAGTTTTCAACCAAGCACAAATACATATAAATCAAAACTCACCATGCATATGAACATTCCACAATCATATGCATTATTTTGCTTTGGTATTTCCTGTTTCAAAGAAATGATGAAAAGAGGTTAATAATCTTGAAAGTATGTCCCTACGCCATGACCTCCGGCCAAATATTTTCCCGTCTGGCCCTCCCACTCAGTCAATAAGTACATATTACTCTTCGGAAAAGTACTAATAATATTGGTCATAGTAATAATGATACTGATGATGATAATGAATTGAAGGGCTCCCCACAAGAACACCCTTTCAGTTCTAGGAACAATAATTATTATCTTGTTCCAAAAAAAAAAACAGGGATCTTCTTGCCTGGAGCCCTAAAATATATACTACAAGCAGTATTGTAATAATAATAATATTTATAACAGTGTTCTTGTATACAGTAATACTACGTATATGCAGTTGGCTGAGAGTGGTTTTTGAAAAATGAAATATATTACCTCCTTTCAAATACTTGTTCTTACCTCGGCAAATTCATTCGACCATTCTTTTCCGTCAAATGCATGCCGTCTCCTTGCACCTTCTTCATTCAGAAAGGACCTAGTAGTTTGTATTGTACGATAGTGCTGTTAGTTTTCTGTGTCGCAAAGGGAGGGTGAAATGCCTAGGCACTTAAATGGAGAGAATTTTTACCTCATAACTAACAAAGCTTACAGTCATTCATGCAGAATAAAAAGTTACCTTATATGTTTGAAGAAGGCTTCATTTGCAGTTTCTCTTAAAGAATCCCAGTACGAAATGTTTCTTCGATGGAGATCGACAACCTAACATTAATAATTATAAAGCTATAACCATCAATAAATCATAAGATATGCACAACCTCAACTGCTGCCATATTTCCATTTTTTCCATAGTGTACATTGAAATGAATCCAACTGGACAAGACCTTCATTGCTGCATGCACTTAAGTAAGCGCAACATAAAAAATTCCTGGAAATTTTTTGGTTAATTATATTTTTCTTAAGAAATTACTTGTACATGCCATTGACTGTGTATACACGTGTATTTAAATAGTTATGATCAAATGACTAGATGATTATGACTATTGTAAAAAGAATATTTGTTTTTGCCATTAGGAAATATTTATAGTTATATATCAGCGAATTTTCCTGTCATGAACTTAAGGAGTAAGGATGTTTGCATGTTGCTTTCACTATCTTGTTATCAGTCAAACTTCATAAACTTAATGTTAACATACCCCAAGTGCCCAGTGACCAGGAAGATGAATTGGTATAATGATCTTGCTGTAGTCAAATATGTTGATCTAAGTGAATAAATATTTTCATAATTAGAGTTCAGAAGGAAAGTAAGCATACCCTCACCAATACTACAGGTGGACATTGATACAACAAAGGTTTTTTGTTGCCATTATTACTACACATGCGCTTGAGGGGATCTGCTTAAGAGTACTTAATACCTTCTTGGTCCATCTTGATACCCACTTTGTTCCACGGCTTGATAAACTCTTATAGAAGAATGAGTTCAGACAGAGGACCTTTGGGAGATCTGCAGACTACGAAAGAAAGGGATTATATCCAACAAAATGGTATAAACTATGTGGCTTTTCTGTTGCCAACTGAAAAGGATGAGATTCAAAATTTAAGATTCTACATCAAGTTATTTTACCAAGACATTAAGGGAAAAGTGACAAGTAACTTAAATTTTTTTGAGTGTGCTACAAGTGTCTTACGGGACGGGTTGAATGGATTTGGCTTGCAGTTGAAGGATACAACCCCCTTTTTTAACTATAATTTCTCCCTTGGTTATTTCTTTTCATTGCAGAGAAAAAACGTCAAACTGATTATGGATTTTTCTCCCATTGCAAAAGTCGATTGTTATATTTTAAGAACAGTGAACCAAATGGTAGGTTAATTCAGTTTTACAGTGATGAAGTAGATTGATTGCACATACCTCTCTGGATCTCTCATTGATAAGCTCCATATAGAAATTAACAACCTATTTATACATATAAATGACAGTGAATATAAATACCTGGCATACTGTAATGGTTCACATACATGTACATGTAACTTCTTGTGGTGATTGTCAGGTTTCATTAAAATGGTCTTCTACATATCAGTACAAAAATAATTAATCAGACAATTTGTACCTGATCATTGAGCTGTTCGCCATCTGTTAACCTGTCCAAGTCTTCACTAGTAAGTTTTATCTTAAATTTTTCAACAGCTGCAGGAGTGCTTTGTGATGACTTCCCATTTTCATGCTAACATAAGTTTATGAGAAATATTGGTTGAGTTTATGTTGTAATTCTGGTTTCAGAAAGCATTATGTAGAATCATACAGTACGTCGATTGAACAGCTTAACACCTGTATTTGTATATTGATGGAAAGGCTATAGTGCACTTCTGTTATGTTCGTTCTTACAATCATGGTGCATTTTGACTTTTTATGACTCTTCAAAATTGTGTTCATATCTATCAGTGTGTAATAATATGCTACCACTTCCCTTGCCTTACCGTCAGTTTATCTTCACCAAAAGGTTTGCTTTGTTGGCTTTTTCCTTGTATCTTGCTTCTGCAATCATATGATATTAATGTCTTGCTAAGTTTTAATGAAGGATATAAAAAAAAAACCCAGGGGAATCAAGAATTTGACTATAGTTTGTGTCAGCAAACTGACAATGCAATGTTATTGTAACAGTTATGGAAAAACATAAACATTTTAATATGTACAATGTACAGGGAAATCTGTTGATGCAATCACTTGGGTGAAATGTTGTAGGTCCCACACCTTCCAGCAACTTATGAATTCCAGTGATCTTATTGTTTGCTTTGTTGTACATGAACACGTATTTGTTCGAAGTTTATGCAGTAGTTGTCAGTTCCAGGTTACTATAGTCTTGCATACAAGCTTGTACATATTAAATGTTTAGGAGAACTACATATTTGGAAAACGTTTGTCTCACTTTTGCAGTCAATGTTTAAACCTTGTCACTGGTGCAGAAATACTATACATACTATTTGTTTCTAACATTACATGTAACAGTAACTGTTAACTAAATTTTTTGGTCGTAAAGTTGAATCCTGGTATTATTTATAAGTGATAACAGTGTAATACATGTACACAGTTGTTTCTCATTCACCTGTTTGATAATGAAGCACTCTTTGAATAAGATGTGGTTCCCTTAATCATCCTTGACAAGAGGTTACTATGTTGTTCTTGGTCACTTACAGCAATTGGTAGTATTTCAAAGGAACGTTCTGCCATTGACAGGGTGGCTTCAGAAATCCCAGTTTCTACCTCAGAGCCCCTTTGTCTGACAAATGTCTGGAGGTAATTTATCAGAGAATGTACTGTTGCAAATTCCATTATTACTGCATAACCGTTACCATCGACAAATCCATGTTTGTTTCGTGAATGTGGATCAAAGAGAGCAAAGCAACCATCTGCCAACTTTCTGACGGCAACTGTTAGCTCTCTGATCCTTAACAATGCCCCAGTGTTGGTGAGAAGAGCATTTAGCAAACCCTGCTTAAGGGACACAAATGGTGGATCGATGGATGTTGAAAAGACATCTCCACTAAGAATGCCTTGAGGGAATTGTATGATGTTCCCTTCTCCCACCAGGTGAATGGCAGTCTGGAGCTCTTCAAGTGACATCATGGCCCCAAGATGACCTACAGCACTTGTTAGCGCTGTGTGCACCCGGTCTCCCACTCTCAGGACAGCATCAATCAGTTCTCTGGTAGGTTGCTTTTCTCCTGGAGTTGTGACATGATGAAGAAGGAAAGTGAAGCTGTTACTGGTGCATTGCTTGCCCCTGTTAACCGCACAAAATCCCCTGTTCTGCTGACTCATTGAGCCTTGAACAACTTTAGCAGGAAGTACTAGAAAAGGTGCTGTTGATGTCTCTGACTTAACAGAAGTAGCTGACTGGGCATTGGACTTTGACTGTGCTGTCTTTGCTGTCTCCTGAGTGTGTGATAGTTGTGGCTGTTTAAAACACTTCATCTTTGATGTTGGAATTTCTTTGTCATTACCTTCCCCTAAACTGGGTTGTAAAATTGGCTGGTAAGGTGGATCTGCCTTTAAAGATGAAGTGGCCTCTACCGGCTGATATGAATTTGAGGGCAAAACTCTGTGGTTGTGTAAATTGAGCATGCCATGTTGAAATGAGCTAGTACTGGAATCTTGGAGTGATGCTGGCTGTTGCATTGAAGGGCAGGCTGGCCTGATTTCATCTTGCAATGAATACAATTTCATGCTTGCTGGAACTTTTTTAGGCCACCCCAGGTTGGTTGATGTGGCTGTTTGATTATGCAATTCTGAATCTGGTACAAGTAACCCAGTTGGCAGATTCTGTTGTGGTGAATGTACTGGCTGGAGAGGTGTTTCTGGTTGTGGAGTTGAAACATGAATTTGGTAAGTCTGAGTATTAGAGGTGGATGTTTCACCTTTTTGTGTGCTAGGAAGCTGTGAATTTGATTGTGTTGCTGGCTGCATCGGTCGTTGTTGGTTTGTTATGAAATCATTGGGATGGCTGTTTGGAACTTGCTTCGGAGGTAAGGATTTCTTCTTATTGGACGAAAGTTTTCCTGTCACAGTGTCAGAAAGAACTTTGCTGTGAGCCAAATTTTCTCTCCTGGTTTTCTTCCTGGGTGGCAGAGCTGCATACTTAACATCTGTTGGTTTTCGCTTAAGTGCTTTCACTTTTCTGTGTGGATTTCGTTCCAAGAAAAGCCCTCTGTCTGCTGGAATGTGTGGACGCAGGTCAGCAAGGTTAGTTTTAAGTGAATCTCTCAATACTGTGAGGGCATCCTCTTCTTCACATAAATATGTTAAGTCCCTCAGTTGTGCAAGAAGTTCCCTGCATTCAACTGCCCTTTTCTTTGGGTTTGGGCCTCTTACTTCCTGCTTTTCAGTTTTACTGTATTTGTCTGAACTTGTCTGACAAGGAGGTGCCTCTCCATTTTCCTCCCCACTGGGCAATTCATTGCTGATTTGATCTACATCCATTGTTGCATCGTGGAATGTTGTTGGTGGTGATTTAGATGTAGTTTCCAATTTTGGGGCATCATTGTCGAGACTGAAGTAAGGACTCAGTCGGTACATTGATGACAGCGAATACCAGTTGTATTTAGAAGTGAAATGATTGAAGATGGCGCACATATGCTTGCATGGCAGATGATGCTGAGCCCAGTCAGGACAGGTACAATTAGGCATACTGTTGTCATCACTAAAGTAGACTGTGTAGGTGGCATCATTTGCAGTTCTTACTGAAAAGGTCCCATTGTCACTGATCACCTGGATGGCTTCCTTTGGTATTGAGTAGGAATATTGAAGTCGCATTCTGCAATGATTGACAAAACTTCGAGGACGGTCATGGAGCCACTTTGGGAGGTTCTCGTTATATGATTTGAAGCTTCCCGAGTAACGCTGATTTAGTGTGAGATACCTATGGAGAATGGAAAGCTCAAATTATGTGTACAAATGTTTCTTCTTTTAGAAGTTATTTGTCATGGCAAAGGAGGGGAAATCTACAGCATGTACATGTACAATTGCAAGGCGCGTTGTGTAGACGACTCTGCCAAATGATTGCAAATGCACATGGAGGTTTAAGTGCATGCACATGTAATTTGGCTTTGCAACATACATGTATATCAATGTTTACACCTGAGGTGACATGAAAACTCAAGGAGGGGGGAGCCCCTAAGCACTATAGACTGTGGGAAGTGCCACCCAACCATAGTTCTTCATTGTCAAGTTTAGTTCACTGATCAAATTATTCTGGAAGAGGCCAACAAATTCATCTTTCTGTTGTCTGAAACAGGTCCCGAGTACTGAAGTCCCAGAAGCACACCGTAGTAGTAGAAGGAATACCCCTTTCCTAACATGAAAGATACCTCTTAAGAGTTTCACTGTATTATTGTACACTGTACCTCCTGTAACTAGCAGGAAGGAACTGTGTCACTAGAACTGACACCATTCCAGAAAGGCTGGTATCTCGCTGGTTGGCTAGGAAATCGTATTTGAAAGATCTGTTCTGCCTTTCAACACCATTGTTGGTGTTTATCTCAATGTTAAATCTGTCTTTCCTGTATGCCCAAACCCATCTCTGTAGGTTAAGAAAGGAGGTAATGAATTAGCATTTCCTTAACCAGACACTGCTTCATAGCATTACAATTATTATAGTGATGAAATGGTATATGTAATGAATCATAATTATATGAACTGCGGATATGAAATCAAGTGAAGCTATGATCTTCCCATTTACATGTACGAGCGCAATTTTTGCAATTGCGTAGAGAAACCTGCAAAAATCGCGCTCATAACTGCGCAGATCAAAGCTTCACTAAATTATTGTAGTAATTTTAAGTTTAGACATGATATCTGACACTAATGGGGACCAACAATACCATGTATCATTTTATGGGTATTAAAGGGGATAACATACAGTATATTTATTGTAATCAATCAGTACAATAAAATACAAATTTTATTAGTACCCCCCAAGGGGGCTTTTCATTACTAATGCTACTAATACTGCAAGTAAAAAACTGGGAAAAAGGTTACATAGGAAGCATGCCAAGAAATTAAAAAATGGATATGAACGAGGGTAGAATAATAATTATGTGACAGAAAGGTGATATGAAGATAAAAATTCTCTTAAGGGGTTCCTTCGTAATGTTCCTTTAAAAATATTACAAGATTGAATCGCTTAGCTTAAGATTATTTTCTAAACTATTCCATAATGACACTGTTTGATAGAAGATGGTCCTTTGTCCTTTTACTGGTCTTAAAAAGAGGAATATTGAATAGTTGCAAATTTCAAGTCTGACATATCTCCTCTTGCTTTAAATAAATCAAGGAAATGTAAGCGGGAGCTTGTCCAGTCATGCATTTGACAACAAGCACAGCGTCACGATAGTACAGGTGCGATTTAACACGTGTTCCACAAGCACCTTAAGAACAATATTAACGAGACATTGATGCTTATCTTTCTGTGCCGGGTTCCTGACAGGTGTAATAACTCTATTCCAGGGATAAATGTGCTTTATTCCAGGCACATTTATCCCTGGAACAGGGTTATTACACCTTTCAGGAACTGGCCCCTGTAGAATAAGTGAAGTGCACTTGGTTGCTGTTACAGTGTATCAAGTTCAATGTAGTAATACTCACCTTTGTCTCTTGCAGCCATTTCTTTTCAAACCAGCTCCGGAGGTCACTCTTTTCCTTCCAATATCCACTACTCTTTAATTCCATCACTGCTCTGTTGTATGCCTTCTCTGTTGGTGCTTTGGCAATGTTTCTCAAGAGGGACAGAACCTCTTGCTTGCAGTTCAGTAGTCCATGACTGCTTGTATTGAGCCATCGTTGCCAGGCTTGGAGGCGGTGGAAGTCACATATGTAAACAGTGCACTCTGTCAGGACAAATTTTCATTAATTATATTAAAAATAAATTTGATTTGTAAGACAATGTGTAATCTGACTGACCCCTTGGAAATTATTTCCTCAACCTCAGATATCACTGAAGTGTTTTGATCTACATGTACATGTATCTGTAAGAAGTGTCTTTCCATTACTTTTTTCTATGTTCCTGCCCAGAGTCCTTCAGTTACAGCTATACTCTGACAAAGGAAAAAGGAACACTTACAAAATGGACTACCTTATGCTGGAAATCCATAAATCTGATACATGTCTCACTCTAAAACGTTGCATGTAAATGTAGCTATGCTGACATCTTGATGTTTATAACCGTTGCAACCTACCTTCGAAGATTTCTTCGATGGCCTTGATTTCAGGGTCACTGAAATCGGTCATGAAAAATCGTGGTGACCATTGGGGATTCCAGTTCTGTAATATGGTAAGGGCTTCAGCAATAGCTTGCCTGGTCTCCCTCTGAATCACAAATGTTCCAACAACGCAATAATCAACATTGGTCTTCACGCATAAAAAAAAGAGTGGAAGGGCATATCGGGACGTTTTATAGGTTGCATCCAGAAGGCAAATCTCATTGCCATATTTCTCTAACATGCTTTTCTGCCAGGATGTCTGGTGTACAAAAAGGAGGTCCATGGGCTGGCCATTTTCTTTGCTCCCAGTTTGCCACATAATGTCATCCTCATCCTCTGGCATGTGGACTTGCTGCTGACAGTGGGAAGCAGATGATGTTTCACTGGTACTTGGACGCAGATGGAACATGTCTTGAGGAGATTCCTTTCTCCAGTCATCAATCTTGAACTGCAGGTTTTCCTGATCTATTTTGGAGTGACGCATCTCTAAAGAGGCCCGATACATAAAGTTGTAAATGTCATTGCGGCTTGGAAAGAAGCGCCTGTTTGAAGGATCAGGTACAGGCCCACCCACAAAGATCTCCTTCTTGACATAGTATTGCAGGTGCCGTTCCATCTCTGCCACACTTGTGATACCCTCCTTCAGTAGTTCACTAATTTTTTGTACCAATCTGTCGTCTATCCGTTGCATTAGACCAGCAGTCTATGAAGAGGATTTCATGCATTGTTAATATCATTATGATTATATTACAAATAAATATTATTTTATTATTGTTGTATCATATCATGTCATACTATGCTCTTATAACATACTAGTAGGATTATCATCAAGAAAATCTGACACAGTTTCCTTTAACAAGTTGGATTTTGACACTAATAATATTAATCTGGCCTGGTTACAAACCTGGCCAAGAGGGTGGTCCTTGTGATCAGAAGGCTTTGGCAAGGAAATGTATATTCGCCTCTCTCCTTCAGCATTGTTTTGTCTGATGTCGTTTCTGAGCTTTTTGGAAGCATCCTCTTTAATTGACTTTTTCTCTGCAGGGATCTAATCAAAGAAGTGTTTCATTTACCTGGTTTTAGATTTGTAACTGTTTTTGATCTGCAAATCTTGCCAACTTGTACGGGTGAGGGGAGAGAGCAAGCTGAGGGCAACAAGCTGAACTTTGCTCTTCTTTACCTGTGCACCTTACTCCCAGTAACATATCCCATTCCATTTTACTTGCTTGTATTGTTTTTAACTTCCTGTCTTTTGTCATTCTTTTTTCCACATTTATGTTATGGTTAGTTTTATTTCACTTTTCTGCTTCTCTTCCTGCCCCTTCACTTTCCATTGCACCTAAATGGCTTAGAAAATGTTAAAAAGGAAAGCTTTGGCTCTATTCTTGCAGGTGGAGCTGGTGGTGCTGAACAAGAGTATATCAGTGCTTTCAACAAGATTTACCTTGTAGGCTGGGTAGGCAACTATCTCTCTCATATGAATTTGGGCTGGGCAGTTGCATTTTTTTGTGTTTTGGACCATGAATCGTCTCTTTTTGGAGCAGTAATCATGTTCCCCTTGATGACCCTGTTAATATGGAGCAATCAAAGTAATTGTAATAATACATAGGCTCTACATACTGTGGTAAATTATTATTATTATTATTATTATTATTATTATTATTATTATTATTATTATTATTGAATATTATTATATCAACGCACATTATCAAAAGGAAAAATATATACCATGATTTCATTTACCTTTTTGCTAATTGACTGTTTTTCTTTTAGTGCCCTGTTGCGATCTGGACCATTTTGGCACTCCAAAAGTTTGTGTCCAAGGATTAGGAAAGGAATCCCATCGAATTCTAGATGCACTCCCTTGGTTGCCTGGACATCTTTCCAGTAAATACGATGCCTTGGATTTTTTTTAGTTTTCCCCGCATTCTCTGTATTTACTGTTGCATCCGAATGGCCTATCATAATAATGTTTATTATAGTGAAGAGGGAACGTTAAGAGAGGAATAGTCATTAGCAACACAAGGAATTTTGTAGCAACTGAAACAGTGTTTGACTAGATTACAGTGATTGGAAGTGATTATTTTTGTGCAACTGAATGATTCACTGACATTTAATGTAAAATTGACTGAATTGAACTGTTTAGCGAAAACTGTTTGTTTTTGACAAGTGAAGTGTATTAAAAAAAAGACCAGAATGGCTATTCAATATTAATTTTGATCTGCTCCATCTTTTACAATATACATGTCCTAGAATACAGGTGCCTGACCAGTGGCCACTGGGAAATACCTCTTGTCTCTTGCAACCCTAGGTGGATCTCAATGGAGTCTTGTTGGAGATGCCTTGCCCCAGCTTCCAAACCTGGGGTGGGTGGGAGGGGCTTGAAGGAAAGGGTAATTATTTCCTAAGTTCTTGAAAAAGCTCCATTTTGTGGGTATTTCAATTTATTATTTCCATCGTAGAAAGTGGATAAGAATTTACAATAATTTCCTTTTTTACAAATACTATAGCCCCTTCCCAGTCCCTAGTCACCATACTTGCCAAAAACGGTCAATAACAATAACCTTTTTGGAAAAAATAATTAAGACCTGTAATAAACTTGCCTTGATTAAAAACAAAAAAAGAGATCTTACCTATTGGAGACTTTCCAAAACCTCTAGTCTGGTATGTAACGGTAAATGAAGTCGTTGTATTGACTTCATACTCCTTGATAAGTTTGATAGCATCTTCCAAGTTCGTAACATATCCCGAATAATCAGAAAAGCTCTCAGAGAAGAGTTCACTCCATGAGCGCGTGTTTACCGCCATTTCTTTCGAATTTGGCTTATATATTTGTTTGCAGCTTCCGCAGACAGCAAAGATCGCTGTAAAAAGCGCTATGATACCCACCTCTCCCCTCCCCGATCATCGAGACATGACCTGGTTCCGGTCCTTGTTATTTAAGAAATGATCAAGGCATCATTTAAATAACAATGACTGTAGCGGAAACACGAGAGAAAACTAGTGTTCACACAGTAAAAGTCAGATATTTTATTTAAAAAGCATTCTTCCTGCCGACTTACCGGTGAAAATCATTCGAAACGCTCTTCAGAACATTTTCCAGACTAAATACACTATGTATCCTACAAGTGGGGCACTCTACTCTTTCGCCGCCATTTTGATGAGCTTTAAGAGCATTTTTATGGGAAAGTCCGCGTGACACTTCGAGAATCGCGGACTCAACCTGGTCCAGGTCATTGTTATCTAAGGTCTTCCCTGCAAAACGCTCATGTTACCTGCTGAAGCAATGGGAACTAACCAAACGCTCATGTTACATACTGACGCCATGGCAACTAACATTTTTCAGAGTCTTATTACATTAGTCATGGGTTTCACATTACATGAATTTTCAACCTATGACGTTACGTTTCGATTTATTTCGTTACTTTTCGATTTATTTCGTTGTATTTATCGAAACGTAATTTTGCTACATATGGCGCGCCATACAGTGTGTTGTTTGCTCTCAAACTTTATGGATCCTACTTTGGCTGAAGAAATGAAAGATTAACCTTTACAGAAAACAATCAATAGCTACTTTTAAAACAATGGTAACCGTACGACAGGTAATTACTATAAGATGATATCCGGAGTGCGTCATTGCGTCCTGGGACGCACTCGTTTTCCTTTTGGAAGCATAGAATATGGAACAAAGGGTCCAATTGGACTCAGAAAAAATAGAATGTTTATACAAAATACGAACCCCAGGAAAAACATGCAGGCGGCGTATTTCACAAGGAAATTGAAGATTCCCATTTCTCACAACGGAGAAATGATCGAGTTCCTTAAATTTCACGGTAAGCTGTTATTTTCAGATTTTTGTAGTTGAATGATTTCATTTTGTCAAGCATTATGTCCAGCTTGAGGAGTTAAGTTTTGAATTTCCACGTGTTGCGTGACATGATCTGACCTGTTTTTTAAGCGAGACAATCGGCGACACTTTCCATCCGCCGCCAGTGATAATAAAACATTTCAGTCGAAATTCAGTTTGTTGCATGCTTTTCAAGCATACAACATTTCAAGCATTATTTCGCTTATCGTTAGCGAAATGACAGAGAATCCAACGGCGAAGTTTGTTAAATTTTTGTTTTGTGCGACCCTGTTGACATTAATTCCGGACGCGCATGTGTCATCGTCTCTGTTCTTGTTTTGCACGTAACTTGTCTGTTTTGCAAGTTATGCAACTTTTTCGGAGTAAGTGTTAAAATTAACTTGTTGAATATGAAACTTGAATGTATTCAATCGCTTGATTATTAACATTGGCCATGGCGAAATCACGGCCGCACGGGCCGACGATGAAGTGTGTGTGGATCGCTTAATGATTTGTTTACTCTTGTTTCCTAAATTACGTCTCAAGTGTTGTGAAAATAAATGATGCTCTTTACGGAAAATTGAGATACAGTTCTCATTTATCAACTGGAGCTAGCAGTTCTACAGCATACGGATTCCTCGAGACGTTTTCAGATGTGATCGATGGAGCTTTGAAAGCCCATACATTTTGATCGATAAATCAACGGGCATAACAGTTTCAAAGAAATTGATCATTTTAGGTACATATTCGTGGCCAGGGTAAGACTTTATTTTTTGTGCAATTTAGAAATCTGAAAGGGTGCTGGAGCAGCAATTAAGAGACAATAGATCGAATATTAATTCTTGAATATTAATTAGTTGGAGCCCCAAAATTTTGCAATGGGCCCCCAAATTTTTTAAAAAGGGGTCCAGAGGACCCCCAAATTTGAAACCCTGGGTACATCTCTGGTAATATGTGTTGACAATGTCCTTACCTGCAAGATCAAGGTAACGTTAATGGTACCTAATTTCAAAAACTTATATTGATGTTGTTCTGTCACTGACCACTGTTACTGTAGATGTGGTAGCATGGCAGTTTCCTGAAACAACAATTGTTGCTCTTCCTCTGCAGAAGAATGAAAGGCAGTGTTTAAAATAAAACAAGGTTAATAGGCCATTTCCGAGTTCACGTCTTCCTCCTCTTCAAAGCTAGTCTAAGTGCGCAGTTTTTGTGATGGTAATTAGTTCTACTTTGCATATGAATGAAAACTAATTTTCATAAGAAAAACTTCGCACTTAGACTCGCTTTGAAGAAGAGGCGAACATGAACTCGGAAATGGCCTCTTTAGGTAAAAGCGTGTCTTTCCAGTAAGTAGCGTCAAAGTTGATTCGCTCTACAAAAAGACTGTATGACCCTGATAGATATCAGTTACAAAGTCACACCAAGGCAAGCCGCTGAGAGCAAGTTGTCTCTGCCGCGATTTGAGCAAAGTAGCCCTGTTTATCATCAGTCTTTTATTTTGGCACTCCATTAATGATAGTGCTGGAAAAGTTAACATCCTCACATGCTGCTTCTATGGTGTGATTTCTCAAAGTGTGTGGGCAATTGATTTCTTGTAATCTAAGGGATTTATGTAGAGGGGGGTGGCAGAAAAATAGGGGAGCAAGGCTATTTTAAATTAGCAAAGAGGGGGGGGGGGGCTATTGTTTTTTTCTGGTACAAAGATAAGGGAAGGGGGGGAGGGTCAAATGGTTCAGCAAGATTTATAAGAAGTCAATTCAAGGAAGGTAGAGTAGTGAACCAGTTGGATAGGATGGAGTATGAAGATATTTAAAACATTGATAATCTGATCAGTAATTTAATACCATGACATTTGTTGTGTCCTCAACATGTGAATTGAGAAACAAAACACAAGAACATTGTTTGTAAAGCCAGCCAGTGGAGAAAGTCAACTTGAATCTTGAAGGAAGCACCAAATCCTTCATAATGCTGACCTCAGTTTAGCAGTTCAAAGTAGTTCACTAATTAAATACAACTTTTACAACTCAAATACTGCTATACTGCTATTGATTAATCATGTATTGTGATTTTAACAAAAACAGTGCAGTAATGTAGAAACTTGAAATACGTTTTTCTTCCAAGTATGACAGTTCCTTAACTCCACGTTCACAGTTGGAAATATCAAAATGAAGGACACTTGATTGAGAGTTCAAGTATTTACCATAGCAAGCATCATTATCGCCCCGGGGGGAGGGGGATTGGTTACTTCCTTATAAGGGCTTAGTGGGGACGTGCAGCCAGCCTGGGTATGTTTTTCGGGATTTTTGTCTTAAACAGGGTATCGAATTTATCATTTTTTGTCTTAATCAGGGTATCGATTTATCAGTTTTTGTCTTAATTAGAATATCTTTTCTTGGACGGTAAACAGCAAAATTTTTACAAGTTCTTGTTAATTAATATTGACTTCCGTTGACCTTGGCATTGATACCAGGCACATTAAATTTCCATTGATTACACAACAAGAAAACCCACAACTCGTAACTGCAACTTTTAATCTAATCTGATTTCCAATGGATTAAATAAGAAAGAGTTTCGATATCTATTATTGTCTTACACAGGGTAGGGTTTCAAGGGTTAAATGTCTTAAACAGGGTATCAAAAATCGGAATTCCGTCTTAAACAGGGTAGGAAAATCAGCGATATTTGTCTTAAACAGGGTCAGGGTATGAGGGACCGTGCCGCACCTCTCCACAAAGTGGTATATGGAGTCCCCCCCCCCCGGCATTATCGCTACTCAAAATATAATTAACTTTTTGTTCTATTTTCTCCTGTTCGATTTTTGTTTCCCATCTCTTTTTTCTCTCTCAGAATAAGTACTCTTCAAATGCACAGTCAGTCATGTGCAGTCTTGCAGCTTCAAGGATCCTTGGCAAAATTTCTGGTAAACACGATACACTGATTTTGTAATGTAAGAGATAGTAAGATAGTAAGCTTTCAATTATCACTGGCCAGTAGATGCAAGGTAGTGGGAGATGGGGAGGGCGTCATGGTTCAAATAATTGATAGATAAGGGGGGTCACTTGCTATTTGCACACCCTAATGGGGGGGGGGGGGGGAACCGAAAACTTGACATACCCAACATTTTTCAAACACCTTGCCATCAGGGGTCGCACCAAGGTAGGGGTGGGAGGGGTTCACCACAAGACCAGAATCATGTACTGTAAAGTTTTTGTGCACATGCTTCTGCATTTTCCTTTCATAGAGGAATCCTACTACTTTTTCATTTTGTTTGCCATGACGAATTGATGCAACATTTGAAAGATTCTTCACTTCAAAAATGCTTTTTAAAAAGTTCTCTATGGGCACCTTTTTCCTGTGAAGCACTTTCCCGAAATTTGAGGCTGTAAGTCGAAGTCTACGTCCTTCAAACCATCTGGGGTCCTGAGCTTGGCTGACAATGTTCATCTGGAGGTCTTAAGCTTGTTAATATATGCTTATGCACCTCAACATGGGTTCTGATAATGTACTTAAGTATTCAGTAGGGGCTATAAATGACTGACTGCATACAAAAGAAATTGGGATATTGGGAATAAAAAAAATTCCTTCTGGTTGCTGATCATGTGGAACTCCTACATAACTGGATTAAAAAAAAAAAAAAAGGGTTGTATTGGTGTTCTTTATGGTGGCTCAAACCAGTTTCAACACTTTCAAGAGACCTTGTTTTTAGAAGGATTGACACTACAACACTTTATCACGTAACACAAATGTTATGGTACCGTGGGAAACATGAACAAGGTGCAGACATTTTTTTGCGGTAAAAAGTTACCATGGCAACAGGAAAGCCTTGCAAAAGCACCCTATATTTTGCCTTTAGTTGCTCATACCTGAAAAGGTTTTTATTGCAAATAAGTGATAAGCAGGCCAAGATGAAACTCTGCAAAGTTTTAAAAAATTCCGTGTAGCGGATTCAGAGCTACCTTAAATATTCAATTAGTTAAGGTGGCTCTGAATTCGCTCCACATAATTTTTTTAAACTTTGCAGAAAAGTCTATTCTCGCATGCTGATTACATTTCAGAAATAAATGGGGACCACCAAGTTCGTTTTTCAGATATGAACAGCTAAAGCCAAAATATGGGGTGTTTTTGCAGGGCTTTCCTGTTGCCACGGTAAATTTTGACGTCACAAAGATGACCGAATCTTTTTCAGCAATAATTGGCGTTTAATGTGGTACCATAAAATTTCTTTTAAGTGATAAAGTGTCCTTCTCATAAGAACGTTTCTTTCAAGTCAGTGTTGAAACTGGTTTCAGCCACCTTAAGTCACTTAGTTGATAGGCTAAAGTTGAATCAAGAGGGACATTCCCAAAAATCAGTATTTATAGCAATGGAACATTCTTGATCATCCAACAGGTAAGAGAAAAGGGTTTGTTTTTCTTCCTTTGAAAGGTTGTTACACATTTCCATGACATTATGTTGTTTCCAGCCACTTAGCTTCATATTTTGACCCCGTGCATCATAACGTTTACAAGTCACTGGAGGCAGTTTTCGTTTGCTACCTGTGTCAGTTGAGGCTTTGAAAAATACACATTTGATCACCAGTTCTGGTTCAATGGTAGCACCTCTTGGTTTGTGCCACTGTTGTGGAAGACTGGTACAAGTCTGATTTGCTGGGATTTCCATGATTCCCAACATACACCAATGATTAAGTAACTAAATGGGGGCAAAAACATGATTGCAGTGGCCTCCAACCCTGACTAACAAAAGACCAAGACAAAAACAGAAATAACACTGCCATATAAAATAATACAAGTTTGGAGTCCTAAGGGAATAATCAGCGACAATTTCAAAGTTCGAGTGCAATTTAGCATTTAAGTTCAAAGTACTTGTGCACTTGTCAATACAATACACTGTTCAATATTAATTCAAGACAAATAAACTTGCAAAGAAAATAGATGAAGAAACAATGAAAACTCTTAAAAGATAACTGTTGTTGCGCAGTGACCAAAGTGGACAATTGCAAAACTATTGAGAAAATCCCCGCATGAGGGCCGTACGCCATCCTAGCAGGGCCCAACGGCTTTTTCCGGCCCTGTTCGCGCCATCGCGTACGGCCCTCATACGGGGATTTTCTCAATAGTTTTGCAATGAAAGCGCATGCGGAGCTGTACGGGTCATATGATAAATAACCTTAACTCTTCCGGTAGCGTTTGACCTACTTTTCTAACCTTGTAGCCACTAAATTTCAAGTTAATTTTACAGCGTTGGTGGCTTTACTGCTCAGCCAAACACATGTAAACACGAAATCCTGCTTTGCTGAGACTGGCTACAAAATAACACAAACTGCAATGGGCTGGTTGGAAGTAGAAATTATCATGATTTATATATTACATGGGAGAGCGAAACGATAGGACTGGCAATACAAACAATTAGGCGATGCAGATGCAAACGATTAAAAAAGTTAAAAAAGTAGTTGGGAACCTTGTTAAAATGTCAGTATGACTGTATAGTATAAATTAATATGAACTAAACTAACGCCACGCGTGAGGTCTCTCCTCACTACCACTCGCAAACTAATACAACATATCAATGTTGAAGTTCTGCCTGATAGGGTGTGACTTGGTTTAGTTTGTGAATGACAAAAATAATTTATAAGGTCAGATAAAGCTAAGGCTAAGGCAAATAATCAGCAAGATTACATTGCTATATTTGTTCATTATGTTCTCGAAGAGCCACTATAGATTGCATTGTTCACACTCGATCGTCTGATAACATTCCCTTAAACATCGTGATTAATTGCGCTAACAACCCTGAACAACCCAGGAAATCCCTAACCCTAACCCTGACTGGGATCAAAACTGTTTTAAAAAGTTAAAATACAGTTTGTATTCGTCGATATTTCAGGAGAAAGGAAGATGCCAAAAAGAGTGTTGGGCAGCTACGCCGCTTCCTCCAAACTAAACCAAACGCGTGTATGATGACATTTGATGTGGAAACGTATGGAAATGACCACAGCGTAATTCTTGAAATCGGCTTCGCCGTCGGTTCCTTGGCCAGACCAGAAGACGACGAGAAAGCGTTTCATTTTATTATCAGAGAAAACAGCCATTTTGTCAGCATGTCCCTTAAAGAGGCCGCTGGAGGGTTCATGCAGCATATCAAGGATGTGAATTTCTTGGTGACTCACTCGGGAGCCAATGATGAAGCGCACGTTGCCAGTTTCGGCATCTCGTTGGAAGGAAAACCCATGTTTGACACTCAGCTCCTTGCCTTAGCACTGCTAACCAGCGGAACGGCTGTCTTCGGTCTCAAGCGCCTGCTGAGTGACCTGGCAATTCCGTTTGATGAAAACATTGTCCATAACGGTGGAAACGACGCCAAGAAGATTTAACAAAGCTATGAAATA
>NC_090893.1:23449617-23454617 GCF_036669925.1 Montipora capricornis
GTAAAATTGTTGGATTCCTCACTTGATTAATAGTTAATACCGGCCAGTATTATCTACAGTGGAGGGAATTTCAATCTACAATAGTGAGTGTAAACATCGGGTCATGTAATACTTGTAAATGTTTGTCAGTTTCTATGCTGTGAAAGAATCGCTCTTTTAGCTCTAAAACTTGCAATTATTGCAATTTCGGAAGAATAGAAATCAAAGGTTTCCGGGGGAGCATGTTCCCGGACCCTGGTATGAATTCGCCTTTCAGTCCCCGAATCCAAACCATGCTGCGCGGGCCCTGTTGGGGACAGGGGAAAGCGGCCGTTGTGAGGACTGTTCTGGCGGGAAAGGTATTTTTATTTTAAGATGATGCTTATTGTAGCATAGAAATATGTAACACAATCAAAATATATATCAATAAAAGAAACCAAATTTAGTGTTCGGAAAAATGTTAACAAAATAAATCGCGGTAAAAACAAGCTCATCATCTTGCATCAGCTTCGTCTTCCGCAACCGTAGCTTATTTCTGACTTCGTTCCTCTAGTCAACATGACCTTTTACAATAAAAAAGTGGATTTCTTTTGCACTGTCCTTGATTAACTGGCCGTTGTCGAGTGGTTACTCTGGCAGTTGGGACGCACTTTAGTGGTCGTTGCCGTTGTGGAGAAGTGGCATAGAACGAACAGGATATTCCACATGGCGGGATTTCAAAACGTGAGAAATGTTTGCCGGGATAGGAAAAATGCAGTGGCATTCACAAACAGGAAACAATTCTATTCCATAAACCCTCAGTTTGTGATAATTTATACTTGACAAGTGTCATTGACAATTTTCATTTGCTCATTTGTATAAACGATAAGTTTTCTAGGGGGGTGTGTTTTTAAGGAGAATCTGAAAAAGGATTTGTGATCTTGAAAGGTATGGATTCTTCATCAAAAAGCGGAGGATCCTAAAAGGGTTTATTTTTTATGACAACGCACGCGCGAACGTGTGTAATCTCTCAGAAAGATTTCAGCACTAACAAGAAGACACCAGTCATCACTGTATCATCTGCATATATCCTACTATAAGGAGTACTACGGGTCCATTTAGTTAGAAATACAATACAAGAAAAGAAATAGTTTTGCGATCGATCAAAACAGGTGATTAAAAAAAACCGTGCCGGCTAAATTACAAGTCCACGACTGTCAACGGTATTTTAGCTGTAGGAAAGGTGCTTTCAATTTCTGTAAAGTAGCTTTTCGCGTAAATTTTTCCGTAAAATGGCAAGAATAAGACGGTTCAGTGAGAATTTCACGTACGATAACTGTTGTGCACCATTTTTGTACCAAAAAACGCTCGTGAAAAATACCTTTTCGGAATCCTTTCCCTTTAAAAAAACGCTCAAACAGTGAATCTTATGCAAAAATTTGATCTGAAGAATCCACCCGTAGTGTGATCTGTTTGAAGTTTTTAGATAACGACTTTCCCTGCATTAAAGTCTTTTCCCTGAAAACTACCACTGAATTCTTCCAAAAATACTAACGAAAACATTTAAAACGGTAATTAAAAATTGCCTGTTTTTGTGATATGTTCCTTTTTCTACCGTGGGAAAATTTTGTTACATTAATTAGCGGAAAATTCCCATGCTCGTTAGAGGCAGTAGACATTTTGAGTTTACTCAGGGCATTCAGCCGCGTGATAAGATTTCGAGCTTTGCTAACGTTAGGCAAGTGATGCTAAAACAGAGACGAGGCGCAAAATGCCCTTTTTTAGCAAGGTTTGTAAGCCTTGGTGTCCACAAAGGAGCGAGGGACAGCTTTGTCTCAACCAGTGAAGTTTTCGAGGCGTATTGTGCTGCCGTGGCCATATGGACTGAAGGCGACAGTCTGCATGGTCAGACAAAATACCTCATGAAGAGAAATGCTTTTGATAAGGCAAGTCCTTAAGAACAACACAATTTATTTATTTTGTTCCTTGTCCTTTTGATATTAATGGAGGCTCTTTTGAGACTTTCACTGTACTCATTTAGCTCATAACGTTTACAAGCCACTAAAAGCCAAACATTCACGTCACCGAAAGAGGCCATTAGCTGGCTTTATTGGGAATTTAAAAAAGCGTAATACAGTCCATTGAAATATCTAATAACAGGCAGGAACTAATGATTATTAGCAGGTTCGTATTGACACCACAGTAGCCTAAAATGACGCCCAATAGTTCTGTAAAACCTGGATTCAGCATACATCTTTATTTACCCTCGGATTTTTAGAGTAGCTTGGTGTAGCTAATATCTCCGAGCATTTACCCTCCCAACCATGATACATCACAGAAGACAGACCACAACACTGGGAACTACATGCCCTACTCTTTGCGACACGTGTGCAGGTTCTTTTACGTCCCACAGGATTATGAACATTGAAGGGTTGCGAGACGGGACCTCCGGCTTATCGTCCTTATCCGAGAAGACTAGAGAGTCTTACCATTTGCAGATGTAATTACAAAGGCAGCACTTTCTCCTCAGTTATTTAAAGACCCTGAGTGTTGGTCCAGCCGGAGTTGAACTCACGACCTCCTGCGTGACAGCCCGGTGCTCAACCAACTGAGCCACCGGTGCGCAGCCAATTGGGATCAGCTTGTGTTTTCCAAAGCTCATGCTGTAAGTCACAAATAATTTCAGTTCACATTGAGATGAAAAATTAACACGTTCCTCCCTATATATCACACTTTGCAGAAACACTCATTAGGTACCCCTGAGGATGTAAGGCGCGTTCACTGTGCTCGGACTAAAGTGTTTGTATAATGCGCTTCTGTCTATTCAGCTGGTAAGGCCAGCCTAGCATATTTTGTAAAGCTCTTGAAATCTAAAACTTGCCTTAGGGACGTGGGTTGATAATGAATGTTTGTCTATGGTTAACCCATAAAAAAATAGTCAGATTTATTGCGTCATTTACTTCCAATGAAAAGTGCGACTCGTGTTACAAAATGGATTTGTACTCACACTCATGTGATTCATACTGTTTCTATATTTTCAGCAATTCAAAAATCAATTAGAGCAGCTGGCAAGGAATAGATTGTGGGACGTGAAGCCCGCCGTCCAAGCAGCAAAAATCCGCGGTTATTCCGGAATACGGCTCCAACGACCGCGAAGAGAGCCAGCTATAGAATTTGGGGGGCAGGTAATGCGCGAACGCCTTGCAACATACAGCTCCCTTAATCCCAAGCCAGAACCACCGATTGAGGTATGTGTCAGCAAATTTATTTTCAATTCTGAATAGTTAAACTGATCTCCCTTGATATAATAATTATAAAGTTAGTGGTATAACATTTCAGTGTTACTTGTTTGGTCTGTAGTTGCATAATGTCCCCAGTAATCCCCGAGGAGCAGGAATGTGCGCCTTCGCCTCGCGAGACATCAAAAAGGGGGAAATCATATGCGAGTATGAGGGAGAAGTGATCTCCCTCCAAGAAGCCGACAGAAGGGGAAAATTATATGAAGCCGAGGGAAGGCCCTGCGCGTTAATGGTGATCGAAAGTGCGGGACACCATGTTGCGTAAGTATTTAAACTAAATGATAAAACATATATTTTTTCGTCGAGTAGCACCTTATCATGGGTAAGAAAATATCGCTGTACTTCTATCGTAGTTATCTCATAGAATAAAATACCTGCAATTTAAAACAGCCTAAATTTGCACCTTTCATCTACATCTCGTTACATTTATCAGGTGATGCCTCTGGGAAACGACAGTGTGAAATAAATCCATCATGAGTTTTGAGGAAAAGATCTTTGTATTTGACGATCTATCGTCCTGACATGATTACGAGAGCAGATTCATGGAAAAAAAATATATATATCAAAAATTGTAATTGGCCAATTTTGAGGGCTGTACTCTACTGTGCGGCACGTTAAATTTAAAAGTGGTGGCTTTACTTCAACTAGTTTCTTTTCCCGTGCACCCGATGAACTGAAAAATAGTGAAACTATCAAACACACCCAGCTAGAGGTCCTTACTGTAAGTTGAGGATCGTTGTTTTTCGGCATTCCAACTCCGTTATAAGAGGTATGCATTTCATTGGCTTGGCCAATCATTTTTTAGACCTAAAAGTTCAAGTCTTCTAAGTGCAAACCAGTCAAAGTTATCAGTGCTTTTCCACGCTATATTTTATTCATTGATTGAGTGCTAAAGTTACTTTCTGTCTCCTCCGAGGATCGACCCATATGAAGGCGAACCAACTCGTCAGTTAACGTGGGGTGCCACGCTAAATCACTCACGGAACAATGCAAACGTCAAGTCTTTTGTCATTGACAAAAACAGTGACAAGCCACGTCCTTTCTTTGTTGCTCTCCACGACGTAGCAGAGACCACTGAGCTACTGTGGGATTACAACGACCCAGACTCGACGTGTTATTGCAGCAGTCAGACTCTCCCTCAGAAAAACTCATAAATCTGGTCCATCAACATCAAAACGTAGAAATCCACTCTGCAACGACGACAAATTCGCTCAGATATCAGGGGCCAAACACCTAAAATTCAGTCAAAAATCGGCTGATCACACTCGATTTACTCAGCCTGGCTCACAGAATGCCATTCTGGAGAGAAACGCACAGATAACTATAAATTTCTAACGGGATTTGTCAAAAGGTGCCTGCAGAAATTGTGAAAACAAGCCAATTCTGCTAGCGTCACAAACGTAAAGAAAAGCTACCCTCCCCACCCCTGTGCTTTGGTCAGACAACCAACAATCACCTACCCACACCACAGTGTGGGTTTACTCTAATTGGTGATCAAAAGCAAACTATCATTGAAGCCTAGACTAGTCCAGGAAAAATTGCCAATGAAGGCATGCTACAGTGTAAAATCTGACTTAACAAGGCCACATTGGCAATTTTTCCTGGACTAGTCTAGGCTTCAATGATAGTTTGCTTTTGATCACCAATTAGAGTGAACCCACACTGTGATGTGGGTAGGTGATTGTTGGTTGTCTGACCAAAGCACAGGGGTGGGGAGGGTAGCTTTTCTTTACGTTTGTGACG
>NC_090893.1:23459617-23464617 GCF_036669925.1 Montipora capricornis
TCGCTCGGTAGCAGCTAATTTCGCCATCGCTACTTTACGGTTGTCAGGAAGATTCTTAGGGTCTTTTATCCAGGGGTATTCAACGGTCCATCTTCACTGCTGAAAGTTAAATTGCGTTCAATCAATTCCAGTTCTCTTTCTTCTTGTATGGTATAATCTTTGGCGCCCAAGGAGCATTTTCCACACTTGCACCCTCCGCATTTCGGTTTGCACTGTACACCAAGGGCCTCGATAGTGTAAAAATCGTCGATGTTAACTTTGCTTACAATCGTGTTGACTCTCGCGTTTCGAAGATCATGAGCCATGTACATTTCTTTAAGTAGTGAGTGAGTTCCTCCAACACATCTTCTAAAGCGATTTTTCTGTAGTACAAGATGACCAATATTTTGTTCCCTTTCAGGGTGATATGCGGCGTATTCATATCCAATTAATACATCAACTGGGCCAGAGGGTCGTGCTATTTCATCCTTTGTGATGTTTCTAAATAGGTGGGCGATGCTTTCTACGTCTACGTGCTCGATATCGGAGGTGATTTTGTTGATGCCATACACTTCGAACTCAACGGCGTGACCTTGCTTGTCCAGAAGTGGTAGCTTGTATTTCATTGTTTCAATTTTCTCGTTCTGCCCTCCTAACTTCACGATGGAGAGATTCACTTTGACTCCTCTGAGTTTTTCTTGTTTCGCTTTAGCGTTGGTAATGAAGCAAAGTGAGGCTGCGTTGTCCCACATGACATTAGCCGTCCCTTTCCTGGTCTCGACTCTCTGTACCTGGAGGAGACATGTATCGAATTTTAAGTTGTTACAAACATTTGCGGACGCAGTAGCCTGTTGAGGTGTACTTTCATTGCTTGGAGTGTGTTGCTGGGGCGTATTTTCATGAATTGATGGGTGATGTCTCCTTGTGCAGCCATTTACGCCACACTCTCTTCCCATTCTACAAGTGCGTTGCTTATGGCCAGGCTTAAGACAGGACCAACATGCCCGCTTTTCTTTCAGAAAATTCTTCTTTTCATCAATCGTCTTCGCTTGATAAAGTCGGCAATTAGCAGTCCAGTGCCTACCGTTGTCGTGAATCAGGCATTTTGGTCTGGGTTCTCTACTATTTTCCTGTTTATCCTCTGAAATACTCGCTGTGCAGTGTGCCGCGCCTTTATGATATTGGTTGCTACTAGTTGCTCGGAGTGTAGCACTCTCGTATTCAATGGCTCTTTTTTGGCTCTGCAGAAAGTCGAGGAGACAAGGAAATTTGTTGCTTTTGTCAACAGGGCTGTCACGGGAGCTTACTAGCTCGGACCATTTTCTTTTAATATCTGGCGGGAGTGCTTTCTCAATTACGCTGACTGAGCTTGTGGTTGTGATCTCTGTTTCCAAGCCAAGTCTCTTTAGGTCTCTATAGCCATCCTCTATGAGGGTTACAAATTCGATAAAGCGTTTGTCTTCTCCTTCTCTGAGCATTCTAAATCGCTTTATTTCGTCAATGATGACATCAGCGACTTTGGCTGGGTCACCATATTTCTCGTCCAAACGTTGCCACGTCTCGTCTATGTCGTCGTCTACGCTTTTCACCAGTTTCGCTGGCTCCCCGTCAAGACAGGTGCGTAAGACCTATGCTGCGTCACTCTTTCGGGTCTGAGTCATAACTTGCTTCTGGAAGTCCTTTTTAAATTGCGGATACTCGCGCAGTTTCCCGTCAAATTGAGGCATTCGTACCTTTTCCAGTCTTAGGAACGAAGCTGAGGCGGTAGACTCCTGTTTTATTCTCCTAGCTTCTTCTACATTAGTGTAGCTTACTACTATATTCTCTTTTATTTCGTGATAACAAGTTTGGATTGTGGCGATCCAATTCATTTCAGCTTCGGCGGATTCGCTGGATAATAGCTGTAGCAGTTCTGCGTTCGATTGTTTGCATTCTAGAAATTCGTCTTCTATTTGTGTTTGTAAATCTCTCAATGCAAAATTCGGGATTTCCTTCGATTTCAGGGCGTGCGATATACTTTTGTATGACGCTTCGAAAACGGCGCGCGCTGTGTTCCGTTTTGTTCGCGCTCTGTCAATGTATCCTTGACGTTCTGCGTCTTCGCGTGTTCTTCTTTCTTTTAAAGTGATTTGCTCCACATATTTGATCTTGCGATCAGTCGCATCATTAAATTTCTCTTGGACTCCTGTCATCCAATCTTCTTCTTCTTCAGACGGTTCGTCCGGCAATAACTCAACATAGGTTTCATGCTTATCTTCGAGTTCATCATACGCTACAGCTAAATTTGCGTAATTTGTTTCAACTACTTCTATTCCTTGATCACTTTCTATTGACTTGATGAGGAAGTTCCTCTTTCTTGTAAATCGTCCTTTAGCTGATGTGCGCTTGCTTTTGGCTTCTTCGATTGCAGCTGTATTCTCAGACATCTTTAGTATGATCCAGTTGTCGCTTTGTAGCAAACCACCTTGGATTTTGAATGTGTTGCTAGCTGAAGAGTTTCCACGGTTTTAAACTGCTCCTTTATTTCACGGTCATCGCAGGGAGTGTAGACGTTCAAAATCTAAATTACAGAGTTGAAGTTAGTAAGAGAAATGCAAATGTTAACTTAAATCAAAGAAAGACATTTACCCAATGGCGTCTCACAGTTCTTCTGACTAGCAAGTCATAAAGTTGTAAATTACGTCTATGACGTCATCAAATTATACAAATTGCAGAATCTTCGAACGTTGCGGCCTTAATTAGCTTGCGCAATACAAGTCATATGTATATTTAGCAATACACAGACTTTACACTGTAACATGCCTTCATTGGCAATTTTTCCTGGACTAGTCTAGGCTTCAATGATAGTCTGCTTTTGATCACCAATTAGAGTAAACCCACACTGTGGTGTGGGTAGGTGATTGTTGGTTGTCTGACCAAAGCACAGGGGTGGGGAGGGTAGCTTAACTTTACGTTTGTGACGGTAGCAGAATTGGCTTGTTTTCACAATTTCTGCAGGCACCTTTTGACAAATCCAGTTAGAAATTTATAGTTATCTGTGTGTTTCTCTCCAGAATGGCATTCTGTGAGCCAGGCTGAGTAAATTGAGTGTGATCAGCCGATTTTTGACTGAATTTTAGGCGTTTGGCCCCTGATATCTGAGCGAATTTGCTAAAAGGTAGCTACTGGAGTTTTCGCTTGAGCACGGGCGCAGCCCGTGTTTAAGCCATTGTGGCCTCTCAAAACTAAAGGGGCTTGCCGTCAAGGCCTGCTTTGCCAAACAGCCCAGGGACAGTTCTAACTGTGAGTTGTGTGTCAAAAGCACGGGGCTGGGGGGTTGCTGCTTTGAGACTTTAACTGCAGTTAGAGTTTGTGGCCTTGTTAAGTCAGACTTTACACTGTAGCATGCCTTCATTGGCAATTTTTCCTGGACTAGTCTAGGCTTCAATGATAGTTTGCTTTTGATCACCAATTAGAGTGAACCCACACTGTGTTGTGGGTAGGTGATTGTTGGTTGTCTGACCAAATAATCTATACTCGTTTTTGGACAAAAAGAACAGGTTGACTTGCTTGTATGTTTGTCAGTTGTCTTGCTTCCGAGCGAACGAGTGTTTTAACTCCGCTTAGCTGTCTGTTTTTCGAGGTGCTGCAACAGTGTTAAGAAAATTTTGCCCTCTTTGTTATTAACAAGTAATCGCAATGGGTCCTCGTAAAATTAAGGATTAATATCACTTGTGTTTTCAGAAGTTGCTGAAATTGCCCTCGTCGCTACGCGATTCGGGCAATTTCAGCAACTTCTGAAAACACGCGTGATATTAATCCTTAATTGTATTCGGTCCCATGCGACTACCTATACTAATAACATGGAGGCCAAAATTACTGAATACTGATTGGTCAATGAAGAGGGCATTTTTTCTTAATTTTGCTTGAGAAGAGGGCAAAATTACTCGCTCATGATTGGTCGAGCGCCAAAAATTCTCGCTCATGATTGGCTGAACGTACCTCTTCCACATTCAGTTGGTTTCTTTCTGTTTGAGCAAAACAACTTCGTCTTCATCGAAGTTTGTCTTTTATTTCGCGCTGCATTCGCCGAAAAGGCATAAAGATTAAGAACTAGCGTTAAAAGATGATCTGGAATTTGAATTTTTGAGTGACAAGCAGAAGGGCAAAAGATTTTTTTCATGAAAAGCTTAAAACTTGGGTCGACTTACATGACGCCCAGCGTAGCGGGATTGTGTGGTTGCAAAACAAAATGATTCCTTTCGTCAAGGGCTTTCAGTTTACCACGATATCTTGCAGCTCAACAAAAAAGGTCACAGAACAATTTGCCATTGACGGGAGGAACGAGTAGCTCAAATTTGGTGGATTTCTTTGGACAAACCGTTTGCTATGTTTACGGATGCGTATTTGCAAGTGGTAAAAACCTCTACAGCACAGGTGAATAAAATAAATTGAAGCTTAACATTTGGTTTAATCGTTGTTACTGTTGTTCAGGAATGAAACTCGTATTTTCCTCTCGAGGGGATGTAAATAACAATCATCTATACTCGTTTTGGACCCAAAGAACAAGTTGACTTGCTTGTCAGTTGTTTTGCTTCCGAGCGAGCAAGCGTTTTAAACTCCGCTCAGCTGACTGTTTTTCGAGGTGCCTCAACAGTGTTAAGAAAATTTTGCCCTCTATGTTATTAACAAGTAATCGCAATGGGTCCTCGTAAAATTAAGGATTAATATCACTTGTGTTTTCAGAAGTTGCTGAAATTGCCCTCGTCGCTGCGCGACTCGGGCAATTTCAGCAAACACGCGTGATATTAATCCTTAATTTTACTCGGCCCCATGCGATTACCTATACTAATTGTATTCCATTACAATAGCCATTGTTAGTCTTTCAGAGACTATATAGTCTCCACTGCTGTAATAATTAGGTCATTTTATCCTTAGATTTTTAACTTTTACTCTGTTTTAAAAAAAATTTAACTGACAAAGGCCGAAGGGACGAAACGTTTTTATTTAATTTCCTGGACCTTCGAGAAGTTTTGTCTTCC
>NC_090893.1:23472117-23479617 GCF_036669925.1 Montipora capricornis
CCAAACATGAAACTTGAAGTCGCTACGCTGTGAAGTTGTCTTTCTTCTAAACGTTATATTCGCTCTACTTCACGTATCGAGCACTCTGTAGCTAACTGGAACCCCCTACTTGCGCTATATATATATATATATATATATGTATATAGCTGAAGTTTTGAAAACAAGGTCAAACTTGGCTGCAAAATCCAAAGTGCAGCAGTTGCACTGACGGTGAGCTTTAAATTTCTAGGGGGGGCTGCGTCATGGCTTGTCGCATGCAAGTCTAACAAGTGTGAGGTATTAGCCCATAGCCAAAACAAGTCACTAGACCTATCTATGGGAGGGTGAGGAAAGTAAATGATGACCTATAAGGTCTGAGAAACAGTTAAAGATATCCAATGCTAAAACAAGATGTCTGATTTATGTGAGATAATTGATTTGAGGAAATGCCAGCACTTTGGTTTGACAAATAACGTCAGTGTTTGGAAGTAAAATTTGGCAGCATAGGCAACAGAAATATGAGCATTGTTTAATAATTTCTTGAATTTATGTGAGACAATTGATTTCAGTTAAAGATATATCCATTGATAAAACAAGTTGTTGGATTTATGTGAGATATTGATTTGAGGAAATGCCAGCACTTTGGTTTGACAAATAACGTCAGTGTTTGGAAGTAAAATTTGGCAGCATAGGCAACAGAAATATGAGCATTGTTTAATAATTTCTTGAATTTATGTGACACAATTGATTTCAGTTAAAGATATATCCATTGATAAAACAAGTTGTTGGATTTATGTGAGATATATAGCTGAAGTTTTGAAAAAAAGGTCAAAGTTGGCTGCAAAATCCAAAGTGCAACTGCTGCCTTTGGCAGCAGTTGCACTGACGGTGAGCTTTCAATTCATAGGAGGGGCTGCGTCATGGCTTGTCGCATGCAAGTCTAACAAGTGTGAGGTGTTAGCCCATAGCCAAAACAAGTCACTAAACCTCTCTATGGGAGGGTGAGGAAAGTAAATGATGACCTATAGGGTCGGAAAAACAGTTAAAGATATCCAATGCTAAAACAAGATGTCTGATTTATGTGAGATATATAGCTAGAGGTTATGCCTTCTTTTTTTTTTTTAGGAATGCAACTAAGAGGTGTTTTTTTTATTGAAAGTAGTTGTTACTTATCATTATTTTTCTTTGCAGGGCTTGATATAGGAAGATCATTGGATACAACATAGGAAAATGCTAATTGTTTTTATTGGGTCGTTGATGAGATTGTCGCTTGATTTTCTCCTGGTTAGCTGTTAATTGAGTTTAAAAACTTCCGTGAACATATTAGAGACCTACTTAAGGTTCACGGTGGAATAGAATCTCCGAAGCTTGACTATATTATTGTCACGTAATTTGTGCATTAAAACAGCAACATGATGTTTTCTTTGAATAAAGTTTCCAATCGTAATGATATTTTCGTGTTGGTTTCCTTGTTTGTTTGTTTTTTTGCTTTTTTGTCTTGAGCACGCGATCTCCGTCAATACACCTGAGAACAAATGTTCAATTTTTATGCTTCTCACGAAATTAAATAAGGAAAGGGTTGTGTTCTATTCACTCTTTGGCCCTGCATTGTTGAATGTTCAATCAACAAGTATTTGTCACAATCATTAAAGAAAACGACCGAGAAAAGTAATATATGGTCATATATAGCTTTAGGCAAGCTTACAAGGAGAGCTCCCGGGTTGTTTATTCTTACTTCCCTTACTGAAACAAAGAATTGAAGGAATACAACAATTTTCATTCTTTTTTTTTTTGTTTGTTTAGCCTTGATTAAAAGCGATCAGATAAAGAAAACCAAACAAAAGAATCTAAAACGAATTTAAATAAGCAAGCATTTAGTTTCGCCTACGCTTCCGGAGAGAAAGCACCACGAGCAACCCTTTGTTTCTTTTGGTGAGCCGCCATCCGGTGCCAAGGAGAAATAAATTAAATTTGAAAGTCCCGAGATAAAATAAAAACAATGCTTATGCAAAATGTTGGGGGACAAACAAAGAATATCTCTTGGGAGGCGTACGAAAAACCGGACTTCTGGCAGGCCAGGGTACCTCACATAAGATGTTAACCTGATTACTTAACAATTATTCCATGGGTGCACATTGGATATGATATTTGGAAGTACGAAATACGAGCGAAAAAAGGGAGAAAATCCTAGCGAAATCGAAAAAAAAATTGATGAAGGTGCGATGTTGTGAAATACCTTGGTGGTCAGACAGACACAGGCTCATCACAAAACATTCCTTACCTTTCCGTGTACTTCTAAACGTCGGAATTAATCCAGACTTTCCAGTTCGTGCTCCGGCGAAAGAAGAAATAGCTTTGCAACGCACAGCGCAATCATTTGCCATATAGGGTCAAACTAAGGTATATGAGCTGATAACCTAGATTGAGTGAACCTATCAGAGCATGAGAAATTCATTAACCGAGGTTGAGAATTTAATTTAAAAAGCTAACCTGGCTTGAATCTGTGATCGAATTGAAAACCAGTACCTAGTCAGCAGTCCAGAAAAATACAGCTGACTTCATTGACCTCTAAAATTGGTCACGTGATGCTGGTCAGCGGATACCTTCTTTTGACAGGTGTCAATTGACATAACGTGGATGTCCAATATCAAAGATTAACGCTGTAAACGGTCCTTAAGGGTATTTATTATTATTATTATTATTATTATTATTATTATTAGCAGTAGTAGTAGTAGTAGTTGTATTATTACAAGGAAAATTGCCGGAACACTCCCGTCCCTAAAGGCTTTCTTGCCTACACACCTCCACCCCGACAGTCCGTATGGGCAGGCGAACGTTGACGTCACAACCAACATCTTTCGCATCCATAGATTTCCCAGAAAATCTTACCCATGGTGCTCCGCTAACATTATGCAATAGACCATTTTCGAATTTTCACGGCTGGACTGGATCTAGCATGAAATGGAGGCGAATGCGGGCAAAACTTTTCGAATGCAAATTAATTTGCCCGCATTAGCCTACATTTCATGCTAGATCCAGTCCAATCGTTAGAATACGAAACTGGCCTATTATCCTAAACGTTATTGCACCAACAAATATTAACAGCGGAATCAATTCGTTTATTTTGTCATGGTATAATATATAGATTTAACCAAGCCTAAAGGCGGAGATCCCGTTTCTGACCCCAGAGAGCAAAATATGCTTTTGTGTAAAGTACAAAATTAATCGTCGTTAGTGTGTTACAAAAAAAAGCATTGCGTGACAAGCGTTACTTTCTAGGCGCTTCGCGAGAGTTCGTAGTTTGTTTATATTTAGGTTTGTACGTAAGCGTTTCTAAATCGGTGTGTTTGGTAATCTTTCTATAATTAGATTGATTACTAATTTAGAAAGTTCTAGAAGTTTATTGTCAGAGTATATAAGTAGACGAGTCCAAGCGGAGTGTTTTTCTAACTAGTTTTTCACAAGCGAAGAGAGTAGGCGTTAGCCGTGTTTAGTCAAGTGTGACAGAAGCTGAGTTTATTCAAGTTGGCGGAGGCCGTGTAAGTTTATTGAGTACGTGTTGTTCAGAGTTTTACTTCGTGGAAACTACGTTCATTTTTGGAATAAGTCTTCTTGTTGTTGTTCCGACAACCCTGCGTTCAGTTTAGTTTGCAAGCTACCTTTCCTCAAAACATTCGAACTCGTAACACAGTGTATGCGGCTTACAACTTCGTTCCCAGGGTCTCTCATCTTAACGCCTGGGGCGAGCGAGGAGAGACCCTGGTAGGGTCTGGTCACGTGTCTCCCAGAATCTGGGAGATGACAATTTATCCAATGAAGGGAGGGGCGGCTTAGTAAGAATTTTGTCTATACTGAGACTACGGGAATGCGGAATGTGTTGTCACCAAAACAAACCAAGTTTCACGTGCTGCAGTATGTGAACATATGTTCTTCTGCGGCGATAATAGTTTGCAAATGCCGAAGAAAACATACACATCGTCTCTCATAAGTTGCTGTAGATTGTGCGGTTCAATCAAAGACGTTTTACATTGTAAAAATCTGTTCAAGAAGGCCACGAAGGAAGAAGAAGAAATATAAATATAAATATAACAATTATGAGGTAGATAACAAATAACTTGTTTAACTTTTAAAATAAATACTATGTAAAACATCGACAAATTACTTGTTTAGAGAGGACCCCTCCCTAGTGTTTTCACTTGCCACGGAAGCACGTGACCAGACCCTACCAGGGTCTCTCCTTGCTCGAGAGACCCTACGAACGAGGTTGTGCGGCTTACAGTGATCAAACACTCTTTGGCTGGCAGCATAAAAG
Source organism: Montipora capricornis (assembly GCF_036669925.1). Classification (NCBI taxonomy): domain Eukaryota; kingdom Metazoa; phylum Cnidaria; class Anthozoa; order Scleractinia; family Acroporidae; genus Montipora; species Montipora capricornis. The sequence continues at coordinate 23,476,409 of NC_090893.1, forward strand.
AAACAACCCTTGCAAACAATAACCAACAGTTTCAATCAACAACTAAACGGAAATTACATGCACAGTAATCTCTTTCACAACATTTTCCGTTTGACTGATAATCTTTACACCCTCTCTCCTCAGTTTATTTAGAACAACAGTAAAAATTACTAATTAAATAGTCAAGCTAAAGCTCCGGTAGTAATTGGCTTACTCGACTGCAATCTCACAGACAATCAAAGCAGCTCACGACTAGACATCCAGTTCACATAAATGCCTGTGAATCGAAAGGTGTTTATTCACTGAGTACAGTGGCCAGTCAGCTCCAAAATAAGCATTCGTAACCGGCCACAAAAACGCGAGACAACCATTGTTATAACTCAATCGTTGTTGAAGATTTTGCCGAAAATCGCAGGTTCGAGCTCATCAAACACTTATCTGACTAAAAAGACCCTAACCTATTCCAGACATTAACTGATTAGAGTGTAATTTGAAGTACTGGTTTCTATCCCATATGAACCATGTGAGCGTTAGCCCTACTAATGGAAATGTAGGGGCCCACACAAGGACAGAGAAGAACTCTGACCAGGGTGGGAATTGAACCCACAACCTTCGGGTTAAATAACCGCTGCTCTACCGACTCAGCTACAAGGTCAGACGGGAGCAAGCCGTGGGAACTGAACTCAAGATCTTAAAGTCACGGCAATGAACATGTACAAGTACAAGGAAGGGTTACATTTTTGCAAACGTTGGCCGTGTAGCACTTATATTTCAACAGACTTAACTGATTAGAGTGTAATTTGAAGTGCTAGTTTTCTACCCCATATGAACCATGAGAGCGTCCAAACATTGCTTACAAGTGCATTCGTTGAAGATAATGGGGGATAATGATGACAAGAAAACTCGCCAATGATGTCTGCTGTAGGCTTGAATAGAGAAGTGGTGTGTGATTGTATGCCAGAATCTCCGTGAACACAGAATTCCAAACGCTTCCAGGCTTTTTTCGTTTTTATTTTTTTAGAGAGTTTTACAAAATATGTGGGGCAGCGAGGCATGCATTAAGAAGGAAACGACGCTCGCAGTTGTGAATCGCTCCCCTCGCTCATGAATTCATGAGTAACGTTGTTCTATGTATTCCTAGTTAAATGTCCATCATTCACGTAAATTTGAGTCGTAAGTTAACGAGCATATATCTTTCGTAGCATTCCGATAGCATCTTGTAACATACAAGATACATAAGGAGCTTAAAATATGGAATTGTTGTCCTAAACACCGTGAGACCCCTTAAAAGGACGAGAATAATCTCCATTAGTTTTAAGGCCAGCCCCTGCCATGGCTATGAACTAACTAAGTGACCGGATCTTTGTCCCATGATCGCTGAAAGCTAAGGGTTCGCGTGCTGATCAAGCTTGAAGTTCTTCGGGATTATTACAATTGTTTTAGTTTTTATGTCCGAAGCGATGTTCCTACTCTATAATAAGGACTCAACAAGACCGATTTTCAGAATTAGGGTGCCGATTTTAGAGATTGTGACTCAGCAAATTTTTTTTTTTTTTTTTTTGGCATCTCGAACATTATAAATAAATTTGCATTTCGGTAGCGAAGATTAAAAACCCGTAATTGATTTTGAGCGATCGTCGATAAAATATAAATATCTTTCTCTTTTTTACTTTATCGACGTTCGCGTGAAATCTTTTAACAATAAAGTATCGCGTTTACAAACAAACGTCACTCTAAACTTGTGTTTTGTCAAAAATAAAAGGTTATTTCCTGCCTGTTGGCGATCGTGTATCAAGAAACTTCTGAGAAGAAAGAGTAGAGTTATAGAATAAGATAATTTTCATACTTTTATGGCAAGCGCGCAACAGCCTGCCGTTTGCCGTTTCACATAAACGCAATGCTAAATCGCTCTTACATCAGATATGACATAACGCAATCATAGCTTATCCGTTATTTATTGCGTAGCTTTTGAACCGTATTCTTTACACAAAATTAGACCTTTGATGCAAGAACTGTTACGTCGTATTTAAGGGATGCAAATCTAATCTCGCTTTCTCTGAGTTGCGCGCTCTTGAAAGATTTTAGATCCTGCAATTCGTCATCCTGACTCAAAGTGCGTTTTCTTAAAGTCATCAGGTGGCCCGTTCTATTCATAGTTTTGTCGCACACTTGGCACGTGTCAAGCCTTGCTTTTCTAAAACTAATCACGTCTTTCAAATTGCTATTAAATACATTTCGAAACGCTGAAAAACTAATGACAGGTCCTTTATTTCTCTTTCTTAAACTGGTTGTTTGCAAACGGGGGTGCAGGCGGACAAATTCAGACCACATTTGACGCATCGAAATGTTTGAGTAGAAGTATTTTTTGCACCGTGTTCGTGACTTTGGATAGTGTGATTCTGTTGCCTTGTAGGAAAGTATGAAGTCTATAATCGCATTCCTTGCTGCAGGTAAAAGTTTCCGAGGCGTCTTTCGTCCCCTTTTGTCAGGTTCTAGTGATGGTCCCCTTAGGTCGATTTTATTCAGCAGGACTTCTATTTTGCTTTTAGAAATGCCATAAACCTTTCTGAAAGCCGTTTTGCACACCTTTCCAAGTTTGGGTACGTGATACCTTATTTTCCGCACCCCACGAAATGTCAATGTAACCTCCATGAGTTTTGAGAATAAATAATTTTGTTCGTTATATGGTTTTCTGTGAACCATGTTCCTTTGCTCTCGAATAATAAATTTAGTTCTGTTTATGCCTTCCTTTAAAAGGCAACCACGGTCGCAGCATGTAAAATTAATCTGATCCAAGGCCTTAAATGGTGCATTCTTACGCCATGTGTGTTTTTTTCTCTTTGGCACGTAAATCCTCATCAACCTGCTGTTTTTCAAGGTCTTTCTCCCTTTTTCCACTGAGCTTGCTACTGGATATCCTAGTTTGAAATAATGCCATGGTCTAGTCACATCAAATGTGTATACCAATTCATTTAGGTCAATCTCATCTTAACCACTGCTCTCTGCAGGCAAACGATGCGGAGAATTCATCAGTACTCCTCTGAGTCATTTCTTAAACCTTTTTGTGCTTTTTTTTCTTTTAAAGGGTTTTTCTTCTGTACAGAATAGTCTAGCTCTGAATTCTCTTATATTAATGACGCATGAAGCTGTTGACACCCACACTTACGTTCAAGTGTTCTAGTAACGCCAAGACTCGACGAGGCTAATTGATCACAACAAATGTCATTAAT
>NC_090893.1:23499617-23539617 GCF_036669925.1 Montipora capricornis
GTGCCATCCACCCGGGGACCGAAGTTTTGTCTTCTACTGTACCTCTTGCTGATGATGACGATGATGCTGATTACGTCCCTCCTTCTGATGCCTCTACTGGGTCCTCTATGGAGGATGATGATGAGATGATGTCTGGGGATCATGAGATCGTTGACTCGGCAGCTCCCCCTCCTTCCCCTCCTCCTGATGCTCGTGTTCCTGTACCGGATGTTCCTCCTGCTCCGTTTTCTGCGTCTGATGTTCCTCCTGCTCCCAGTGTTTCTGTGCCTGACATCCCTCCTGCTCTTAGTGCTCCTGCGCCTGATGTTCCTCCTGCTCCTAGTATCCCTGCGCTTGATGTTCCTCCCGTTCCTAATTTGCCTGATGTTCCTCCTGTTCCCAGTGTTCCTGTACCTGATGCGTCTAAGCTGCCTAAATCCTCCGCTCCTGTTTCATCTGCTGCTTCTACGTTATTTCGTGATAAAACTGATCCTGTTCTTCTTTCCGCTTTAGGAGAACTTTCCCGCGATGCTGTCACTCGAATGTCCAGTAAGGATGTTGCTGATTTTGTTTCTCGTTTGATAGACGAGCACCGTTTGTCTCCGGATTATCGTTCTTATATGACTAATTATGTCCTCCGTGTCCAGCGCAAGTTTTCCAGTAGAGATGTAAAGAAGCCTGTTAAGCGTGCTCCTGCAAGAATTTCAGACTCTGAAGGCCCGCCCGCCCGCAAACCAACGCGTCCAGATAGAGTTCCGAGTTAATTAGGATTGTAATTAGTAATTGTTTGTTATCTTAATTAGTTTACTGAGCGTGTTTAGGATTTGTTTATTAAGTGCCACTTCGTTGTATATAGGTATATATATATATATATATATATATATATATATATATATATATATATATATATTTTAAGGGGAAAAAAGGACGCAACTACATTTCCCGACAAGCCTGTTTCGTGAATCTTCCTCTTAAAATATTTATTCCGCTCTGCTTTAACGTATTGAGCACTGTTCCACGAGAAAATCGACTTCTAGACTCCCTAAATATATATATATATATATATATATATATATATATATATATATATATATATATATATATATAGCATGCTCACTAGCTCGCTAGTTTGAGCACTCTGGCATGACTTGGATTTACCACATGCGTGGGACATCTGGGGTGGCTTTTTAGCTCAACCTCCATCCTAGACATCAGCACTGCACTGATGAGGCCCAGAAGGCCGAAACAGTACTGTCTGCAGTTAGTTATATATATATATATATATATATATATATATATATATATATATATATAGTGAGCGAGAGAGAGAGAGAGAGAGAGAGAGAGAGAGAGAGAGAGAGAAGATACGAGAACTTTTGTAACGAAAAAAGGGAACTTTTGTAACGTAAGGAACTTTCGTAACGCATTAGGGCACTTTAGTAACGGGTTTAGGGAACTTTTGTAACGGTTCTGGGGCACTTTTGTAACGTCCTTAGGTCACTTTAGTAATCTTGATCGAACAAGTTAATAACATTTTTAAAAACAGAAATATTACTATTGCTGACCATATGACGGACATTAAATACAGACACGTGCGCCAACTGAATACAAACACTAATCTCAGCGCTGCGTCCAATAACAAGAACGTCTTCAAGACCTTATTTCTTCAGGTTCATTCAAAAACGAAGAGGAAAACGTGAGCAGTTCTTTTGAAACAGTACGCAAATACTGAATTTATTACAAACGTTTCCGACTTCACAGCTCTTTCTGCAAGTCATGAACCAGAGGTAGATTACTTAAACCGAAAGAAACAAAAGGTAGAAAACGAAAGAACTCTAAATAAAGACTAAACCCAATCACGGTGTTTCATAGCTCCATGGTTAGGGTCGTGCTTCAGTTTCTTCCAATTGTTAGCTTACGATCCCTCTGCTATGCAGCTGACGTGCAACTCTTGTTTATAGTACATAACATATTTTATCTTGTTTGGCGTGTTTGCCATACTCATTTCTTCTGTCGCAAAACGTGGGGAACTCCTCCGCAAATGCTGTGCAATTTGTATACGATTTAAAGGAAATGCTTCAATTGCAGAGTTGCTCACATTTCAGAGATGCGTCCTAATAACTATAATTTACGATACTAAGATATTGTTACTTTCAACAGTTATCTATTTTTTTCTCCCAATTTCAAATTGTACGCTCTGACTCAAAACGGAAGGATGACCGAAAGACAAGACAACTGCAACAATAACTTTTAATCCAGCATACTTGAAATCTTGCGGCAAATTAAGAGTACCTCGACAGTACATGTAGTCACTGTACGAGAGTGTAAATGGGGCAAACTGATAGCTTAGAATTGGGCCAAAATGTAAACTTAGTAAAGAAACGATGCGCTTTTTTAAAACTAATATCGGAGTTAGAGCTTTCTCTGAATAGCTGAGAAATGGCCAATAATTACACGGAGTTTCCTGCACCCCTGATCAGACCCTCGATTATATATGCACAAGCACATAGAACCTTCTGTGTACGGCGGTACAATATAGCAAGGATAAGAACAAGAGCATTTCACAAATCGACTATCTTGTTCTTGTGCTGTAGCGTGCATCGTCGTGTCATGTGTTTTCACGAGAAAGCATAAACGTGTGTAAGTGACTAACTCGTTGTAAACCTTTACCTTAAAATTATTTGCAATTTCGAGTAAGATATAGCACAAGTTTCGTAATATCACTAGTATTACTTGCCATGCAGAATAGCACAACGCGGTGAAATCTGAACAAATTGTCATCATATTTAAGTTTCAAGTATGATAGGAGCCCATATGGAACCAGCAGCCTTCACTCCCATACTAGGTCTGCGTTACGGAATTTTCACACATCGAGCTATTTTTAGGCAAGCTTTAAAACGAATTTCCCGCAAAAGGTTCAAATCCAGTCGGCGCGAGTCCTGGGCATTCCCATCCTTAAATGGTTGGTTAGCGTGCTCTTGTGAGTGTGAATTCGCTGGAAAACCAATCCCAAAATGGCTTGGTCTGTAAAACGCCGTGACACAAGTATATACAAGCGGTAGGCCTGTGGTCATGGGCTCAGTCTCGACAAGATTGTTTCTAGGACTAAATATCTTAATTGGTATAGCGTTACAATCATAATTTTATAATACAAAGTCACGTTGTACCGAAAGTAAGTTGGAACTGTGGAAAAAAGGCAAAGTTAAAATCGTTGCTTAATTAATATCAAATAATCGTAGCTTACCAAATGCAACGGAAATTTATTAACATAACATACAACGAATTAAACTGAACAAACTGAGTATGGCCCAACATGCTATCTTAATTCAAGTCTTCCGCTCTACATGCGTTGTTTTTCAAACTAGTGAGCCGGAAGGAATATTACTTTTCACAAAAACAACTGACTTATTTCAGCTCAACCATTGACTCTAATATAACGAGCAATAATTCCTTACTACCTGTTTAAAATGTTTGATAAGGACAAATTGTGTAATAACACAAACGAACAACTGGCCGTGTGGCTCTTGCCGTTATGCAGCCAGGCCCCAGTTGTTCAAAAGGAGGATAACGCTATCCACCGGATAAATTACTATCCATCGGATAGCGCAATTGATTTCGCAATGACTTATCTACTTGACAGTGATTTATCCGGTGGATAGCGCCTAGCGCTATCCATTGTTTGAACAACTGGGCCAAGCTGAACTGTACGCGATGTCAACGAAAAAGTTACTTAAATATTCAAGTTCAAATTTTCCAAAGTTAAACCTTAAGTTAACCGTGGGCTCCTTCAGGAAATCCTTTCTATGCCTAGACATCGCCCTTACTCAGTACGGTCACACCGTATGTTAATGAAGTCTATTTTGGCTCAAATAAAGAAACCGAACATAAAAGAGATTTTTTGAAGTAGTTACACAGTACACAGAAAAATTATGAGGTAAAACTGTGTACACAAAGAAGAGATTTTATAGGCAATGCATGCATGTAGTATTAAATTAGTGTAAATGCTGCTATACGTTAACGCCTCCTGTCGACCTCAAAAATTGAACAAGAGGCTCAGCATTAACAATAGTATGAAATAACTCTGGTTAAAATTGGGGCTTAATTTAGACTTCCGTTGCACAGTGTAATTTGGTAGCAAAGGACTGTTTTTGCAGCTAAATCCAAACTATTTTAGCGCATTCTGTTGGTATCATTCATTCCAATGTGTTGACAGGACGTCCGTACGCGTACAGGGGAGAGCGCAGATTCAGAATTCGGCAGAGGTTAATTATAGCTCTTTCCCTTCTGCCGTTTTCCTGGACCACTAATAGATTCCTATGTACTATTCGCTACAAAAATGTTTTCGAAACACTGTAGTCCGCCATTGATTAGCTTTCCCTTGCCTGTATACATGTGCAGTGGTGTCGTCTGTGCATGATTAGGGACTAGTAACTAGGGAGCTTAAGCACGCACGTTTTTGAGACGCAGACAGCAACCGGAAGTGAGCTGTTTTCCCTTTTTAACTGGTTTTCACACAATAACATTTATATTGCTAAGCATCTTTTCTTCATTAGAAATGATTAGTATAAAAATCTAGGAGACACCACTGTCCTGGCACGGGAATGATCTCTTCCGGTTGCCACCCGCGTCTAAAAAACGCACGTGCTTAAGATCTACGACGCGGTTGTCAACGAGAACGCCACGAAACAACAATATCATTGGTTAAAAGAGGAAAAGTAATCGTGCTGCACGTGCGGCACGCATTTTAGCACCAATTCGTGTCGTACTCTGCACAGCAACAACGTGAAATCACCAAATTTGAGATTTTGACAACAACGCGAGCGCACAAATGTGAATCTTTCATTCTCTGTTTTTACTCCGAAACCGCTCGTACCAATTTATTTTTAGGATACTTCGTCCACATTGTACGACGCAAAAGAGATGGCCTAACCACGAGAAAGTTATACTTTGAGGTAACGTTTTCGTCAACGTCGCTGTCGTCGATCGTAAAGTCCCTATTTTAAGATCTACGACGCAGTCGTCAATGACAATGCCACAACACAACAATTGAAAACTTGAGCAGCGAAGACGGCGACAGAAACGAAAACAGTCTCTCAAAATATAAATTTGCGTTTTTGAAACGACTTCGTGACTATTTCAACCTCTTTAATATGACAAGGGTGCGGTAGTTCGTCAAGAATGACACTGGTCGGAACAGCGCTTAATTTAGGGAAGAAAATGAAAACTTTATCTTCAAGTGCTGAGGTCCTTAACAAAACTTCAAATTTGGCTATTTCACGTCCTTGTTTTGAAGACGACGACAAAGAAAATGGACCAAAGTGAAAAACGCATGTGCAGGGCGTTCTCGTTGCAGTCGCCGTTGTCATTGCTTAAGTTCTCTCATATCATTGGTTAAACGAGTAAAAATAATCGTGCTGCACATGCCGCACAAATTTTAGCACATATGCTTGCGGCCCTCTGTACAGTTTTTACAACGATGCGAAATCACCAAATTTGAGGTTTTGACGGTAACGCGAGCGTAAAAAAGTGAATCTTAAGTTCCCTATTTTTACTCTGAAACCGCTCGCACCAATTTATTTTTAGGATACTACGCCCGCATTGTACGACCTGAAAGGAATGGAATAATTGCGAAAAACTACTGAACGATATTGCAAAGCTATATTATAAGGTGACGTTTTTGTTGCCGTCATAGATCTTAAAGTCCCTATTGTTTCTAAAACTGACTTCGGATTGGAGGCCACCCATAAATTGTAAAGATCAGATACTCCAACCCAGCCCGAGTGACCTTTACATCCTCACCCTGTACTATTTTAATCAAACGGCCCACGGCTGGTAAAAATGTGCAGGCCCTAAAAAATGGCAAAAGAGAGAAAACTGTACAAAGCAGGCTTTTTATCTTTTAAACATTTTCCTCTCATACTTGATACGATTTATGACAGTGTCTAGACTGATATTCTTTAAGATTTCTCTTCCCCAGGACTCCTTTATCAGAACATCTGTAACGTTTACCTTCGAGATAGGGTGGGACTTCTCTATCATGTCTGCAAAGGCGCCTTTTAAGTTCTCGAGCTCATGATCGCGCGGTATTGAACTCTACAATAATGCGTAGCTAAACCTCACATTACGTAAAAACAAGGAAGGTAAAACTTGGCAAACATCATTATACCCACTGCATATGCACACTCAGTTCATTCAAGGTTATGCTTTATTATCAGGTTATCAAGAGGGCGTTTTATCAATGATGACAACAGCATATAATAAACTACTTTGATAAAATTGTAAAAATTCTAGTCATAATGAATTAAAACTTTCTTGACTTTACTTCCGCAATCTTTAAAAATTCTGATTCAATAGTTATGTATCTTATCTGAATTAAAAGTTGATATGATCAGTATCATTTACTCTATTATCTTTCATTTTCTGCACATATAAATCGATATTATCAAAATATAATAAATAGCAATTTCATACAATAGTTAAATGTTCTATTTTTCGCACCTAAACGGCTTGTCCAATTTCGAGAATGAAGAAATCACTCATACCTATTAATTACAAATATTGATCGAGATTTTTCGAATTTTGTTTACAATACACACTCCCTACTTAAGTTTTATCGATGAAAGTCTTGTCAACAAACTTTCATCCAGGCTTGAGTTCCTTTGTCTGTCCTATCATTTCTTTGCTTTTTGCTTTAGACTTTGCTTATCGTTTACATTAAAAATAGCAAGACGATTCTTTTATCCAATTGTTTCGATTGTCCAAAGGATACTTAAAGTGATTACTGACATGTCCACACGCATTTGAGAGAGCACAGTGCAGAATGGACGTAAAATAATGCCTTAAACTGATGTGATTGTAACTGATATAACTTAGCAGCCTTACAACCTCTATTGGTTGGTTAACACGATGCTCAGTTATGGGAAATACATTTCCACTTCAATGGTCTTCCCCATAACTAAGTACTGTAGTCATCATTTTACTAAGATGATTGACCAACCAATGCATATATTAATATTCATCTGGACATATAAATCAAACAAAGGCTCAGCTCCCTTAACTTTAAGGGATATTTACACGATGACATTATAATATTTGAATACAAGTCACGGTATCAGAATCATTCTGACCTTGCTATCCTCATGGTAATTAGCACTATTGTTGTTTTAACCCCATTAGGATTTGAAACTTGAATAAGTTAGGAAAAACAGAATTAATTGTGGTAATTCTAGTCAAATGATGCCTTCCTGCAAATGTCCCCTTCTTGCCAGACTTGACGTCAATTCATTGAAACCAAATATTACATAAGAAATGGTCTAAAGTACAGAAAAGGTGCTGCTGAGTTGACATCTGTGCAGTGAACTGTAAAACTGGAAAAACCCATTCTTCTTGCATCTATGGCGACCAGGAACCACGCTAAAGTTACTGTGCTGCAGCATAGCAACCATTACAAACACTGTTGCATACCTTGCCCTTACTCTGCTTCAATATGCCAGCAGATATTTGAGTTGAAAAAAAATACAGTCTTTTGCAGAGTTAAAAGTACAATGAAATGAAAAAAAGAAAACAGATAATAACTAAGGAGACTTTTAACTCTGGGTCAATCGCCCAGCCCAGAAAGGGTAGGTCTGTGGCAGAGGTCTGCTTGACATATTTTGACCAGCCACTCTTGTGACTTTTGCTGCCGTTCTTTGTTGCCTCTTGCTCATACGAGCCTTGTAAGTGGCATCCAAGACTGCTTTAATATTGCATAATTTGCTCCTTTCCCACTGTAGCAGTTTCACATCCCTTGTAGAGGGTCCACTTGTTTGTCCTCCATCTTCATCACTCTCCTCTGATGACATAAACTCAACAGCATTGTTTAGTTTTAGCAAATCTCTTGCTTTGTCCTTGTCCTGTGTGGAGAGTGCTGCTTTTTCCACAGTTTCGAGTCAATAATTCAATTTCTAAAAACCCAACAAAAGATAACTATCAGATGAAACACTCGAACAAAATCATTTTCTTACTGTATACAACATGAACAAAAAAAAAAAAAAACAGAGTAGCATGAACAACCTGTCTTAAAATACCATAGAAGGGATTGGTTGCACTACCATGCGATGGACAATTGATTATAAGATACTTGTATACATTTTGTATAAATGAATAGTGCATTTCCATTATTTTACTCTTTGTCACCAATGCAAGACCAACGCAATTAAAGACCACCTTTGCCATGCAAATCCACTTATGTCCAGAATTGACCGTAATGAAATGCACGTCGAAGTTTGACTTCTAACACGAAATTTGCCGTTAAGTATAAGCATTTTCTATCTTTTTAAGATAAAAGTTACGGTTAGCGTCATTTTAAGGTTAGGGTAACTACTGCTGTGTATCTTTATTTAAAGATAAGAGTATAGGGGACACTTTATGATGTTAATTGTCTGTAGTCTTAGACTTGAGTGGTGTTGAAGTTGGGGCAAAGACCAAGGAGACGCTTCATGAGGTTTAATGAAATCGGTGTGCATCTAATTAGGGTCAATCCTGGACATATCTGTGCAAGCCATTTGTCTTCTCATGATCATTATTTCAATCACAGACACACTATATTGCCCTTGCTGCTATCAATAGAAATTACATCAACTGATTTGCCAACACCAATTCTACATGTGTACATGGCACACACCATTGTCAAAAAAAGGTGCAGAACCATGATACAATGTACCATGACTTCTAAGAGCTGTAACAGTAGGGAAGGGGAAGATAAGAAAATAACATCCTTTTTACATTCCCAAAAGAAGGGAAGCAATAATCGGTGTGAAGAGGTGGTTTTACTCACAATTCATATGCTCTTTTGTATTCTAAGGAAGAGCAGTTTGACATACTATTGCCTTCTGTTTTGTTATACCTGACTGACAAAGGATTTACAATACCCTGGAGAGGTACTGCACAAAAATGCAATGTGTTAATATGAAGTGTACCTTTTATCTCTACCTTGACCCATTTTTCCTTTCCAAAAATTAATTTCCTCTGATTTCTTTGACTATAATTTCCTCAATCTTCTTGTTTCCTTCATGGTCATATCTCAAGGGTTTAAGACAAAGCAAATCAAATGATTAAAATTAAAATGAACCTGCAGGTAAGGTAATTTCCACCTAGGTGGCATCTCTTAGCTAGAGGGTGTAATCATTGAAAGTACCATTTGGATATGAAGTACATGTACGGTGTAACATGCTTTGTAAGATGTAATTATGCTTGCTAGAAGTAGAGAATCATTATCTTAAACCGAAGTCAAGAAATCATATTTTCAAAATGATATTTTCACACAATTGACCAAATTGTTATTTTAACTCTCAAAGAGGGATTAACAGCTCTCGCACTACTCTAACTCTGTCAATGAAAGCCAATTGTCAAGTCACAACTCTCTTTGAAACTCAGTTGACAATATAATTGGCATAACCTAACCTCAATGAAATCATACTTTTAAAATAAAATTTTGACATCATTGACAAAAGTGCCATTTTTTCCACTCAAAGATGGATAAACAGCTTTGGCACAGCCCACTCAGAGATGGGCAGCCTGACTTTTGTCAATGAAAGCCAATTGTTAAGTCACAACTCTCTTTGACACTCTATATTTGTACAATTTGCATGACCCTAATGAATAAATTCATGGGATATTTTCACTTTGAAAATTGTACAGCATTGACGAAAGTGTTATTTTGTTGTCTGGGAGATATATTATGCAGCTTTAGCACAGCCCACCCAAAGAAATTTGCGACTACATATACCACAATGAGAGAGAGAGAGAGGTGTATTTAATTACAGTAATTTCCAATACAGTTGCCTCCTCATACAAGAATAATTATTATCATCCGGAAGTGGTCAGACAAAAAAAAGGGAAAGAAAAACCAAAAAAAAAAAAAACAGGATAAAGTTTGGATACTTCGGTTCTGAACTTGGTTATATTTTAGTGAACATTAATTTTTGGACAGCAGAGAATTCCACTTACAATAGTCCAGGACAGCTGTATGTGACATAGTTGAGGTATAGAAATTGGCACAAATGAGTATTCATGTTTGCATCGGCTTCCGCAAGATGGTGAACATTGGTTCCCACCACGGTTTATTTCTGAAAGATTACTGTATTAATTTGTGATTTTGTATAGCATAGACAGGGGAGCATCTATTTATCAACCTGGCACTTGTCAGAAAGACTGCAAAATCCTCTCTCTGTTTCCTCAATTCTCTGTAGGTCTTTCTGACAGCGTCCTTTTATATAAACGCAAAAAGAAAATCACCATGGTTGGCTTTCTCGAGATCTCAGTCATTTTAAGTGACAGAGGACAATGTCCACCATACCTTTAAGTGAAAGAGAGGTGCACAAGTCCCATAGATTCTAACCACTTTTGAAGGAAAATAGGGAGTGTTTTTTAGCTTCTAAGGCACAAGCCTCAAGGGAGGAATGGGAGAATGCCGCCCAGGAAATTTTGCAAATCTAGTTTCTCCCAAGTGGCATCTCCTGCATTAGCCTGGGAGCAAGCTCTCTTGCGGGGTGGGTGGCCCAACCTGCAAGAGAGCTTGCTCGCAGGCTACTCCTGCATTGAACATCATTTTTATCACACATCCTTTCGCATGAACTTAATATTCAGTATGGAGCTATTTCCTTGCCAGGGAATAAAAAATCCCTGATGAAGTGAGCCTCTGTCGCACGAAACGCGTGGGAGAATAAAAAGAGTCATACAAGTACTTGTTCGCAGAAATGCTACAAACTGGCTTAAAGGAACACACGTAACTCTAAACCTCAACATATAAACTTTGCCGCTAAAGCACTAAGGTGATATCTTCGTTCACAATTCTTATGAAAATACATTAATTTCACAATCGCTGTAACTCTTACTTGGTAAGATTTTTCTCGGTACAGTACTGTAATCATAATGTAACAATAAACGTACTTGGTAAAACTCATATATTGATTACAACGCATGCAGTAACAAGTTTTGAACGAAGGACTCTTTGGAGTTCACTTAATTTGACCGAGACTCAAAACAATAAGATTGCAGCAAACTGCAATTCAGTACTTACGGAACAACTTGGATCAACCGACGTCGACGAGCGCTGTTTGGAACTGAAGAGACTCTTCTTCGCTTTTGATTTGCATACTGCGTCCAAACGATCGTTAAGCTTTTGGTTAACGGACCTCAGTTCAGCCAGCGGCTTCCATGGGACTTGGGGTCACTTCTTGCTGTACTTGAGCATTGCTAGTACTTGGGCAAAACGTGTTCCAAACTAAAATGTGTTTTTCCAAAGTTTAAAAATTCCGTCAAAAATTCCCATTTAGAACGGAAAAAAGACAAAATTTGTGGGTAAGCAGTAAAACTCAACTGCAATCATTTTTTTTTAGAGGAAATAACTGTAAATCATCCAAAATGAAGATCTTACTTGTGTGTTGAAAACACAACAATTTACTCTGTGTAAAATTTTACAGTAAAATTCTGCTGGTGAAAATGTCAGTTTTTGCTCGGAGACTACGATTAAGCGTTAAACGTGCAGTTTATAACATGGCAGACTTGACTAACTAAAAAAAAACCCCACAAAATTGCAGAACCGTTTGATAAAAATGTACCCAACCAAACTTTGGCCTAATTGAGAAGGTATAATTAACCGAAGCAATGAGGGTGCAAAAATTTTGCACCCTGGCCTATTTATAAATTCAGAGCCAAACAAAGGATTCTGCAACTTGCTTAGTGAACAACGTTGGCCTAAGTGAGAAGGTGTAATTAACCAAATCAATGAGGGTGCAAAAATTTTGCACCCTGGCCTATTAATAAATTCAGAGCCAAACAAAGAATTCTGCAACTTGCTTAGTGAACAACGTTGGCCTAAGCGAGAAGATATAATCAACCGAAGCAATGAGGGTGCAAAATTTTTGCACCCTGGCCTATTAATAAATTCAGAGCCAAACAAAGAATTCTGCAACTTGCTTAGTGATCAACTTTGGGCTAAGTGAGAAGTAATAATGAACCAAATCAATGAGGGTGCAAAAATTTTGCACCCTGGCCTATCTATTAATAAATTCAGAGCCAAAACAAGAATTCTGCAGCTTGCTTAGTGATCAACTTTGACCAAAGTGAGAAGATATAAATAACCAAATCAATGAAGGTGCAAAAATGTTACAACCTACCCCATTAAAAGATTCAGAGCAAAGCGAAAAATATCACAAGACACAGGCATACTGCTTAGTGATAACTTTGGCCTAAGTGAGACGGAATAACTGAACAAAACAACGTGGGTGCAAAACTTTTGTATCCATCACAACAGCAGTGTGCAAAAATTCTGCACTTTCCTTGGTGTTAAACAGTCCTAGTCAGACCATACAATAACCCAAATCAACGAACGACCCTGCTGAAAGATATTGTGCAAACAATTATGTGCATGATGGAAACGAGTTTTTGTGTTTTCGTTGCACGCAATATCCGGTTATCGTACGATTTAGTAACACATTTGTAATCGACCCCGAATTGAGAAAACTCTGAGACTTTAAAAACATTAGATATCATCGTAAACCTTGTAAGGCATCTGTTTACTGGTTTTGATCAATGCCGTATTAACAGTTTTACATGTGAACAACTATTCTGCAATCGCACCCTAACTGTGCATGGTTGGGTGTTTCAGTGTACGCACGTTATAGCGAATAGCCAATTGAGCATTGCCGATCAGGAACGCCGAGAAAGAAACGCCGACAACAAAGGAAATCAATTGAACACCGCATTTGCGCGTCGCGCATATTACTTCGTGCAATCATTACACAACACAAGAACTTTTATTATTATCTATACGCTTGCAAAACTGTAGTTTTTATAAACATTTACTCTTCGATTGAACTGACTCTTGTCTTCGATCGAACTGACTTTTGGTTTCGATCCGGAAACGAACTTCGATCGAAACGACCGTCGATCGAACTGACTTGCTACCGGTCAGGACGTGGTGACTACTAAATTGGATGGCGTACTTAGCATAAATCAGAGTAATCAGCAAAAGAACGATAGCACGTTCTAAGATACTGTAACATAAAAAGCACTGAAATACTGGTGAATTTATGGAAAGTCTCCTGCATTTTCCTGGCCTTTTAAACTTAAATACTTTTCGGCTAAATGTTTCCGAGTTGTTGGGAGCAGCTTCATTCCATGGGTGAGCTCAAAGGAATGAAGGACTATGCATTCTTTTGGGAGCATTTCGGTCCAAGGATCATTTGACCGCGGAATGTTCTGAGGAGTCCACTTTCCTTTGTATGTTCCCTTCCAATAATGAATTCGGAATTCATTTGCTGAAAGGTCTTTAACAACTCCAATAACTGGCTCCTTGTCCCAGTTCGATAACAACACTGCAACAAACGCATCAACTTGAAGTCCATCCAAAAATCCATCGACGTAATCCACTGGATTTTCGCGTTCCCTTGGGCCTCGATACCTTCCAGTATAAATCTATAAAGGAATTGATACAATGATGAACCAGTAGAATAAGAATTACAGGTAGGTGACAGGTCTTTTTGATGCAGCGAATGTCGCAGAGGTTGACAGTTGGTACTGTCTTCATTTCCACAAACTCAGGCCTGTACCAACGAGACCTGTCCTCGACCTTTATGAATGGGGTCTTCAACTTTTTAACGTCGGAAGCGCTTATGAAATGCTCTATTCACTATCTTTATAAGCTTCAATAGAATTTAAAAACTGGCTATAATGATATATGGGTATATTCCATTTTCTTGCAATCACTTCTACTGACGATAAACCAAAGTGGTTTCTTTCAGCCAACGATGACTTTATCATTCGCGAGACCCGTGAATGACTAACAGAAATCATTCGCGACAAATTTTCAGCTTTAGACCTTATTTTATCAACTATGATAAGGTCAACTTTCTTATCCAAAAATTCCGTCAGTTGAGCTCGGATTAAAAAATGAACTTTTTAATCCTCTTTGATAGTTCATTGCAGGGGTCTAAGTTGATAAACACTCTCTTTCCAGTCAGCGAAAGTTTTTCCATCACATTGCAACCTAGCAAGCAAATAGTAACGATTATGTGGTGGACAAAAACCGGAAAGAGGCATTAAGACCGTGGTATGTGTAATTTTTTCTGGTTTCGTGATCACTATGACGGCACAGACACAATCGCGGATCACGAAACCAGTCAAAATTGCCGAAAACAGACTTACATCAGGAAAATACATTTATTTCAATTCCTCTTTATGATTAGGTTTTGTTTTTCCATTCTCACTAGATTTTGTTTTCAAAGAGGTTTCCGGGGGAAAAAACGTTCATGTCCCCTTGTTCCTTAAATAGTTAAGTCCCTTTTGGCATTTTCCCTAACTGGTCAATACTGGTCAATACTGGTTTCATACTGTACAAATAACTGACTGTACAAATATCGTGGAATATTTGTTCTCGTTTCTTGCCTTTTTCTGAACGATAACTAATACAGATGTCTAACAAAGTATCATATTTACGAAAACCGGAATACATCTGTTCCCCGCGGCAATCAAAGGTTTGCACAAAAGGAAATGATCATTATACCTTTCAAAGAACTTGAGGTGGTGGACGTAGGTGGCTCACTCACACCAGTCTTGTCGGAGGACTCTGAGGAAATTTAGAAAGCACTATATTTTCACATTAAATTCAGCATGTCAACCAGTGTTCTGCTTAAAGATTTGTTTTACTACTTATAACTTGCTTTCGTGATTTGACGGGGAAATATTAACACGACGCCTGTCATGACCGGAAAAGAACAGCTGCTGAGTTCATGGCGATAATTACAAATCATTTTCCTCTTAAAAAACCACTCATCTTATAGTTGAATTTTACTTGAGGGTCGAGGGTTCTTGAAGAAAATTGAAGTAAAAATGTGAATTATTTGAGCTTAAGTGACCTCCTTATTGACCTACTGTCGCCTCTGCTTCATTGCACATGTGCTGTGAAAGATCCACTCAAAAGCCAAGTTGTATGGGCATGTTTTTCTTTTGATAGCATCAGCAGATATGTTCGAAAGACTGTAGTGACAGCCCTTTATGGTCTTCCTTTTTTTGGTCTGTGCTCGCACATAGTTTTGAAGCCTTGAAGTTCAATTCACAGTTTCGCTTATTAATAACATTTTTGCCTCATAACATTTTGCCCTCGCCCTCGACCCCTGACTCTAGAGAAAAACTTAACTCCCCATGTGTCCAGCGTTTCATGTAGGTCAAAAACTATTCATAGCCTAGCCATGCAATCAATTATGTGAATTTACACTCGTGAATGCTAAAATCTATGTGAAGTGTCAAAATGTTCAATTTTCAAACAAGCTATGGCACCGGCCCACGACCACTTTAGCTACAGTAAAACCCCGCCTAAAAGAACAAGTGGATTAAGAACCTCCAGCCTGAAATATGATAAAAAGAACACCCCAAACATATTAAGAACCAACTCAGCCTGATAAATTTGACTGGTTCTTATATGCATATATAAAGAAATCTTGGCTACCAGTTAGATTAAAAATTACTGGGTCAGAATAACCTTGTCATTCTAAAATCAATTTTCTTATTGGGCATTTTGTGCTCTTTGTCCTTTAATTTTTATGGCACAATGAAAGTGAAAAACGGCAAGTAATCTCTGCAAAATTACAAATGTATGCAAATGTATAAATCAAATTGTTTTTCTTGACAATACTGATGTGCAAACAACGACAATGTTCAATGGAGATGATTTCCGAGTTCATGTCAGTCCTACTCTTCAAAACGAGTCCAAGTGCGAAGTTTTTGTGATGGTAATTAGTTCTACTTTACACATGAATAAAAACTGCTGAATTTTCGTAAGAAAAACTTCGTACTTTGATTTGCATTAAAGAGGAGGCAGATATGAACTCGGAAATGCCCTATTAATAAAGCAGTGTCAGTGGGTACAACTGTCAGAGTGTATAATTTTCAGACGGAATTCAAGAACTTGTTAAGAGCGGCGTGAGGCTGATTTTTCACTGAGTATACAATATATAAGAACGGCATCAGGCTGAAACTGAAAAACTTAGGTTCTTTTATGCGGGCTTTTACTGTAGCGCCGTAATAACAGTATTTCAAAACAAACCACTTTGATCAACATTTAAGCCAGTCAATCTCTCCAGTAGCCTCCTCAAGTTCTGGGCAGTTGCTTGAATCAAACACTTCCAAAGAATCTCCACGCTCTCCTATAATATATAGACAGGATTAATTTGGGATAAAAGATACACGATTTATACTAGAACATGCGCAAGAAGCCCGCGTTGTATTAAAAAAAATCACAATAATCTGTCTTGGAAACCTGGCACTCTCTAGGTTTCTAAACTTTTGGGCACAAAGTAAGAACATGAGTATGCTGAGTTTACTTTTTGATATATTATTATTTATTATTAGTTTTTTTTTACTTATAGGTATAACACCCCTCAAAATAAAATAACGATATATATGTGCGCTTCATAGCTTCAGTTGATTTGCGAAAGGCTACACCGCAGTTCTTTCTTCGCGGCCTTTTCAAAGGTTGAAACCCTTCAAACCGTTGTTCAAGTGTTTCCACCGAATTCTTCTTCAAGAGAGAGAACCTTTACTATAAAGAGAGAAAGCCTTCATTAAAGCAACGAGTATGATTGCGTGGCAACCCCTTGGACTCGGGCACAAAAAAAGGAAATGAAACGAAACGAAACAGTAATGCACTCAGTGTTCTTGCGGTTATGTAATCTACAATGATTGTATTCTAAATAGAGTTGAAATATAGAATCTCTTAACTATGAAGAAACCACCGACTCACCACCGCTGAAGTTCACTGGAATGCTGCCTATGCTGCCAAACGTCGAATCGAAAACCTCGACTTCTTCATCTTCAAATAAAAGAGAGGGAACAATAACGCCATGTAGAGATGGCGTGATAACACTTAACTGCCTGGATTCAGACATAAGAAAAGAAATGAAATAAAGCTAAATGCCTACAATTTTCTTTATGCATAAAGATTACTGTCCCAAGCGCTGTCACATGATGAGCGGAATGCTTGTATGTCTTGATTGGACAGAAACGTTGAATTAAAAAGGTTTAAATTTGTTTCACTAAAACCCTCTGTCATTGAACTTTCGCTTCCTATACAATACTAGTACTCACCCTTTTTTGATTCATCTTCCCTGATCTCAGCTCGGTGACGCTTAATTGGTGTACTTTGATTTCCTCTCTGCGTTCTTTTAAAGCAGCCAAAAACGAACATTCTTCAAAAGCTGTGGATGCACTCATTTTACGTAAAGATGGGAACGTGCCAGTTTGAAATCCACCTTATCAAATGATTGACACAAACTGTAAACGGAAATTTCGTGGTTTCGTAAAAAGAGCCACAGTTCTTGCCTATTGTCCAATCGGATTCGTTATAAAGTTTAAAAATTGTAACCTAATCGAACCCTGTTCAGTTTCGATTGCGTGCTCGGGTTGCGTGTATCTAAGTCACTCCACTTCTACTCAGAAAGCCTTTTACTATCTGTTCAGAATCCTAATTTACAATATGGCGTCGACATCAATATGGTGTATAAAAAAAATCAATGGACGGGCGAAAGTCTACAAAAATTCTGTGCCACTGAGAAAAAGGGACGGTTCGGATTATGGTTATCTCGTCTCATTAAATTCTGCATATCACTCCCAGACCCAAAAGATATTAATGAAGGTGAGCTTATTGTAATAACCTTCTATTGTCAAAAAATGCATGTAGTCTTACAGTATTTAACCTTATTTATGACTTCGTAATTCCTTTACATGGAGTTTTTCTATAGTAATTCTGATATCGTAACGTGTGTTTTATTTTTTTTTAAGACAAAACATTGGTTTTCACATAAAGCTCGTCACGGAACAAAAAGTTGCATCAACTGAAATATATATATACATTTTTTTCACCAAAGGGGACCTCAAATTCATTCATGTTCTGAGCCGGTTAGATAAGATCAATTGCTTTATATGTTGCCAGACTAAAGTCAACATTTTAAGTTAAAAAGGCGTCGACTCCTTCCCTCAGGCTATACTGAATAATGACTCATCCAGTTCAACAAAGTGCTGTTCTGCTTCCAGTGCATACCAAAGTACGGTCTGGATGGTCTGTTAACAAATTCACAGGGCACGAACACAAATTCAGCTCAGTTTCAGTGAGGGGCGAATTGAAGTTGAACTGTTTCACTTACGCCTTATTTTTTTTTTCGCCATTTAGTGTAAATTTATGTTGGATGAAAAAACGCAAGAATGCATGCTGTCGCCAAAAGGCTTTAATAAGTTCCAACGTGATGGTGGCTTTGCTAACTGCTGTGGAAAGCAGCCTACTGAGCTGGCAAATGAGATCCAAAAGATCCTGGACGAATTAGAAAAACACCGGGGTGCAGGTCCTGATTCCGTTCAAAGGAGGCCAGAAGAAAGCGTCGAATCGGAAGATTCCATTGTGGAGGATTCTGGGTCAAATCAGACTGCGTCGAGTCATGTGCCCACGGAAAATACACAATCGTACGGAAAAGACACAAATCCAAAGAAAAGAAAACGACCTTCCGCTCCCCCTCCTTTGCAACAAACTCCCTTTCGCCGGACGACATGCATAAATCATGCGATGAGTGTCTTATATCAAGTGAGTAGAATTTTTTTGCAAGCAGGTAATCTTGTTTGAGCAGCCGCTTGATCCTGGTCCGAATTTATGGACGAACTAAGTATTTCCATACATTTTAAAGTTTGCATTGCCATTACATATTGCAACTCTTGATTCTCTGGTTTTGGCATGTCATGTCACGGCAGTAGTATATAGTCATTGCAATCTTTCTTTTATTTATAAGAACGTCTAAATTTGGAGCTAAGGCTAAACGTTCTTAACTATTTCTGCGATGTGAGGCTGAAAACGTTCTAAAGATGTTCTTAAATCTACATCAGAAGTTGTTTCACCTGATAACTTTGATGGTGTTGAAGTTACTTTGGAACGATTTTAGTAATACCTGCTCATTATTACAAGGTGAGCGGATGTGTATGATGCATTGTTATGTTATCCAAAATATGCCCTTAAATATTTGGTTTAATTGAAATTTATTTACCTTTGTTTTATGCTTTCATTTAAAGTACAAATGGGCAAAATAAAAACTTTGTTAATCGACTCTCAGCCTGAGGATTGTTCTCAATACGTTCTTAAAATTTTTCACCGGAGGTTTACTATATTGTGACAGAGTAGTTTTAAATTTCTATTAATGAAAAGATTTTGCAACCGTCCATTTTTATGAATAGGTCAATTGTGACACGTTGTACGTTCGTGAGACTTGGGAGGAAGGAAACGTCTAATTTCTTTAACTTACGATTCTGTGTGGTGGTTTGAAAGATATGAAACGCTCTCAATTAGGCGACGGTATTTCCTAAATAACTATAAAATGTCTTCGGAATATGTGTTTGTTGAGTAAAGATAATTAATTGTAACAGGAGTATAAGAGGACGCTCCAGAGGTCTAGATTACACTCAGATTACACTCATGCTTGAATCAAACTCGACCTTCCTTCCATCTTAGCTGGAAGTCCAAAGTTTCAAAATTTAACCGTATTTCAATTGTATGCTTCACGTGATCGAAGGTTTGAAGCCTCGTGATCGCATTTCGATCAAAGCTGCCGAAAACACTTCCGTTCTTTCTTGGTGGAAGAACACAGCCGGTTACATGTACGAGCAATTTTTCCTTGACAAGTGTCATTGATAATGTTCATATGCTCATGTGTATGAACGACAAGTTTTCTTTGAAGAGTACTGCCTTTACAAGTCCTATTTGCTGGTGTGAACGAATTAACAAATTTTCTTTGACAAGTTTTCACAGCAGCCAGCAATACAATTACACAGCTGACTAAAAAAAAAAACAAAAAACGGGGCGCCATTTTCTTTTTTTGATCATGGCTCATACAATAACAAGACCGCTGTGCGCCCGCAAATTTCTTGACAAGTTTTCCTTGTAGACCCGTGCAGTTCTGCAATGTGTCAATTTTTTCCTTGACAAGTACACTTGTTCTTCTTTACACAACAGCAAATTAAATTTGCCAAGTCAGAACTTAACCGGCTTAATGTGCTAAAATCGGCTTGAAGTCCAGTCTTTTCTTAGCCTTCCTCTATACTAATTAGTGCGTCCCTGTTTACAAAAAGCAATTATGCCTAGGTAAAATGTCTCCCAGGAAACTAATAAGTGGATAGGTTTACTAATGAGCTACGCTCTGACCTTCTTAGCTTTAGGCCGCTCATTTACTATTGCTGAGGGAAAGGTTAAGGAAGAGGGTGTGTGTGTGTGTGTGTGGGGAGAGGGGGGGGGGGGGGGGGGTTGCAGCCCACCGCCCCCCTCTAAAGCGGAATAGTGTGCCCCTGATTTCTGTTAACCTTTTACTTTCATTTATATGAATTTTCGTAGGAGCAGTAATAACAGTATTTTATGTCCTATTTTTTGCAGCAACATCCATTTTTATACCAATAACACAGCTCTGCTTGCCTGTGCGCCCTTCAAGGCAGTTCAGAAGGGTCAATAGCCAGTTTGTTGACAGCTTGACCCATCAGTTACGAAGAGAGCCAAGTGGCTCCCATGGTTGCCTCTTCGTGGTGGCGCAGGATATTGCCAATAAAGATGATTTTGACATCGACAAAAAAGACGCCTACAAATATGAAGTTTTGGGTGGAACTCATTTGATGTTGGCAACAAAAAAACTGAACAAAGAGCCCCCTGAAAGTATATATTTTAGGGAGCGTACGGCAAGGATTTACTGCGGCCTGACTTGTGTTAGTGAACTTATTAATTCTAATCAACAGCTCTCTAATTTCGTGCAAACAGTCTCGCCTTCTTTATTCAAAGCCGCCAATCAATAGGAGCAAACTCTGATCAAATGTTGAGCAATATCGATTTACGGTTTGTAAAGAGTTGTGAGCGTAAGAGACGTTGATACTAGCTGAAATAGACTGTGGAACAATTAGAAGAGAACACAAAATAAATTGACTCTTGCAAGTTACAACTTTTATTGCGAACTACCTTTAATTAAACATAAGTAAGGAGTAAATGTAGGAGATTCTGGTCTGTGTATGCAGTTGGTTTACTACACGGCAAATTTGGGTCAAACTTGGTCCTAGTTATATAAAGCAGTTCATGAGGCAAGATTACTTTACTTATTATACTTCAGGAAAAAAAAAAAGATCTCCCATTTACTTTGGGTGGCAATCCGGGTGGGGGGTGGCAATCCGTTTACGCACGCATAGGGGTCGAACTCGCAAGGGAGCGGGCTAACTCGCAAGGGGGCGAAACCTTCTGCTACGTAGTCGACGTGCAGAATTTTTGGGCGGTGAATATACGACGTAGCAAGTACAGAGAACTCATTAGCTACTCACTACGCAAAATTTTTGCGCAGTAAGTTACCTATCATGTCGATGTACCAACTCAGCAGATACTTAACAGGCACATTTTTTTTGCGTAGTGAACATACGACATAGCAAGTAGACAGAACTCATTAGCTGCTCACTACGCAAAATTTTTGCGTAGTGAAATAATTGATGTATCTTTTCTTGTAGACAAACTCATTAGATATTCAGTACGCAAAATTTTTGCGTAGTGAAATAATTGATGTATCTTTTCTTGTAGACAAAGTCATTAGATATTCAGTACGCGAAAATTTTGCGTAGTGAAATAATTGATGTATCTTTTCTTGTAGACAAACTCATTAGATATTCAGTACGCAAAACTTTTGCACAGTGATTTTCGAGCTTCTATCATAAAAATACAAACTCGGGAAATAATGAGCACCCAGTTTTGATGCCTACTCCGCTTACGCTTAATTTTACTTAATATCACTAAACCTTTAAATGAATTGTTGAAAAAAAGGGTTTTACGACTAAAAAAATTAATTGTCCTTAAAGATACATAGTTTTCCTCTGACTCCAGTTAACTCTTCGACAGATTACCCCTGTTTTTAACGAAAAAACACCAACTTTGGAAAAACTCATTTTAGTTTGGAACACGTTGGCAACCTTCCCGTGAAACCATTTTATCTTTTGCCGAAACCGAAGGACTTCAAGAAAACGACCGAAGAGCGAGATAGCAAGATTCAAAAGGCGCGCAATTATAATTGACCTCGGTTCAAAAACGAGGCAATCATGCTCGGTAAGGACAAAATGGGAGAAGGTTTCGAAGGTCGATAAACTGATCTTCATGTCGAAGTGAATGTGGAAGTTACAGTATAAGTGAAGCAATATTGGTGTTCTTCAGATAGCGTTTCGAGAAGATTGTATCATTTTCATTTCGCGATTTATTGCCATAAATAGGAAGCATCAGAACATTGACACTATAATCGAGTGTCCTCTTTATTTGACTCCGATATATCTTTTTGCGGCCCAGTATTACTCCGTCTGTATCTTTGCATTTCAATTGAAACTTGGATTGATATTTGCGAGGCTTGTAGAAGGCTGCAAGTATTACAAATGATTTCATTCTTGGTAACCCCTGGGAAGCCAGCCAGTACGGGACGCCGGACCTTTGCCAGTCCTGATAATGTTAGTGATTCCTTCGTCCGGTTTTGACTAACTGCCCCTGGGTCTCCGATGTCAAAGGTTTTTAAGACAAAGATCAAGGAGACACACTATAAAGTAGAACTATATTACACCTTGTTGAAAAGGTTAATGTTTGTAACTGGCTTGTAATATACACATGTGGGTGGTTTTTTACGACGTTTTGGCTAATGTTTCGGTTAATTCTTAAGCCTTCATAAGTAGGGTTGATGTTGTAACCCGTGATTTAAAATAACGTTGCGCATGCGGTATACACGACCCTATACATTTGAGGGTCATTGACTAGGAATATGGGAGTAATTTTATCATATCATATACCCCTAGGCGTCACGTGGACTTGCTTCAAAGGCTTTTTCTCACTTACAAGCTTGATAGCAAAATTTTTAAACTCAGTGAGGTTATTTCTGAATCGAGTCTTGGACGTATTTTGGGTGTTTCTGGTCTTGAAACATGTTCAAGATCACTTTTTTAGAATAAGTAAACCCCTGATTAAGAAAGGAATTAAGGCTTAAGTTTCTTAAGAAACTGTGATGCTGCGTCGTTGACCTTTAGAGCGTTTTCCCTTATCAACTCGTTTGATAAGCTAAATTTTCGTAGGTCCACAAAGAGGTTTTCGGATCCTAAGAGGTTTTGGGGTTTTGGGCTGAGTTCCAAACAGGGCTGGTGTAATCCTTTAAGTACTAATAAAACTTATCGGTTGTCCTAATATTTAGCGCTTTCCTTGCTTCCAACTATACCGTGATTAAGTGAGATGTGTAATGCTGTATGAAGTTTTTCATCCGTAGCCTTCATTCGGTTCCCTTCGTTTTCGGAAGATATTTTTAAAACAGGCCGTATGTATGCACCATGTATATATATTTATCTTTCCCGAGAATTTCGAGGTTGCCCAGGTATTGTTTAGAGCGCAAATTCAGTAGTAAACATGTACGCTGAACTGGCGCCATTTCATTTTGCCGAAAGAGGAAAAGCCCATGGAAGAAAATCTCGATTTTCTGAGCGAATCCGTTTTGCGGAAACACAAATGAAACACCCGAACGCGTTTCAGTCAGCGGAAACGCTGCGGAAACGCGAAACATTATGATCGTTTTTCTCTATCGAGTTTCCCGTTGTATCCGCCCTGCGGAAACATAACGGAAAGTTGAAGTATCGTGTTTCCGTCATTTTTCCGAATCTCGGAAACGCCTTATTTCACCCTGTGTTCTGTTACAATATCAACATCACCACTGGGTTGCAAAGATCTTTGTACACGCTGAGCTAGAGTCTCCTTTTCAAGAGGAAGATGGAAGGTCTCAGTTTCTGCCTCTTTGTGAGGCATAAAATGCCACTGTCCTCGGACTTTATCCAAGACTTTTTTTGGGTCTTCCTCTCTGAGAACTTCGTTGCAAGCAATTTTTCTTCTGACCACTGCCATCGTCACCACTTTGTTGTTTATTTCTTCCTGAAACACGAGTTTCACCTCCTTCTCTTTTTCTTCGTCCCACTGGAGTCTAGATGCGCCATCTGTTTTGTTAAGCAGACTTTAAGCTGAGCGTGAACTGTCAAATTCGACATCAATATTGCCCGTTTTGAGTTGCATTACACTTGCGCTCTTGGAAACTTTCGATGTTTCTCCGCTGTTCTCCATTCCACGCATTACTTGACGCAGCTCTTTGGATGCGAGAACAGAAGACTTTGATTTTTCTTGTAGCCTGTAATGCCTGTTCGCAGTACCAATGTTGTGCGCCATCAGATCAGCCAGGTTTCCTCGAGTTGCGTTGCTTTCACTTCTACTGTGTCTATTGGATACGGCTGATTTTCTGAACAGTGTAGAGTTTGGTGCACCCTCCAGATGGACTTTATAGCTTTATTAATTTGGCTTGACGTCATTGCTTCTCTATTGAACGAGAGAAATAGGTATCCTGCGTTCGTTTGAGCATTTGCTCCCAAGACTTGAGAACGGACCTCACGAACAAAGACGGTTAACCAACTTTGTAATTTTGCGCTCAGTACTATTCTTGCTGGCCCATGGGTAGCCACCGTCTTCCTTTTTTCAACGAGTATGACGAATTCTTCATTCTGTTTAGAAGCATCGTTAAATTCCTCCAGTGTCATGTTTGCAAGACAACCGGCCCTGTTGGCATTGTCAATGGAAATTTCAACCAGCAAAAAATCCCGTATCAGAGTATAGTCACTTTGGGTAATGACCAAGTTGTGGGCACGTGATAAACAAACTGCATATATCCCTCAAAACTTTGCTTCTTTCAAACTCTTTTATTTGATCTGGAGTTATCAGGTCTTTGAGGTCTTTAGCCATTTTTGCCCGATGGGGCTTGAAACATAAAATTCGCCTCGAAATGAAGAAGACCAGCGTTTAACTCTTTCTTGCAAAGAAATCATCTCTTCCTTGGAGATAGCTATGCCAGCAGCACCACTCATAGCAAATGAAAAGAAGTGGCGGAGGCTCATCAAATACGACTGACTTGTTCTTGGACTGTAGCTCGTCTTGGCGTGGCCAGCTAGAAACTTGTCCTTTATTAGGCCAGTATTGAACAGCGAGATCAATGCTTGCTTCTCGTCTACGACATCTAAAAGAAGAAGGACTTGTCTAGTGTGCTGTCGACTGGTCGTTTCATCCAACTTCCCACCATCAGCAGATTGAAGCCAGGCCTCAAAGTCACCAAACACACGAGGCATTTTGTTGGTTGGTCTTTGCATCGAGCTTTCATCGTAATCACGATCTGTTTCACTAGTTTCGTCATCACTGCTAATCGCACTTGCTACAGGCAGCGGGAACTTGGTTCTATTGATTGGCTGTGCTGAGTGGGCCTTGGCCTCTCATGATAAGGCTTTCGGTGTGAATCTGCAACAGGGCCTCTGACTTAGACATTACTTTTCTGTATTCTTCAGACTTGGGAAGTATCTTATGCACATTCGTCAAATGTGGGGGAAGCCTCTTTACTACAGATGAACACCCTTCAACTAGACAATATCGATAATGATGATAATCCTTAATTTTCTTTTTCCCTTCCTTTTCCTTTGCGCTGCTTTGCGAGGATATTTTCCTTTTCCTGCTTACAATCTTAGAGGGCCTTGAGTAGGTATAGGTTTTCCTCAAACCAAACCTTCCGAGGGCAGAGCGGGAATGTTCTCTAGTCCATCCATGATATGATATACTCTAGACTGACACGAGGGAAACGGACAAGGTTTTTTCACTTGTGTTGTCCTCTCCTTTCTCGGCTTTTCCTTTTTATTGGCATCAGCAACCTTAGCCACTACCTCTTCTTCAACTTTTTTCTTTTTTAATATTTCCTCAACCTCTGCTTCTTTTCCAACTTTCTTTTCTTTCAATGATTCCTTTAGAAGTAAAAGAAAGAAATTATTTAATCAGTCTATAAATTTCTTCATTTATGGGTCCTACACGTAAATAACATGCAAAACATTTTTCTTTTGCCATTGCGCAAACTACCATAACGAGCGTCGCTGCTACTAGTTGCAAAAGTATTTGAGACACCGCAAAATATGTATTTTGGCCTCGATGAGCTCTTTACGATCTTTTGTTTTCTATTCCTCCTTGCGCCAAAGCCCGCCAACAAATGTTTCCTGGCACCGCAAACGGAGAAACACTGCTTCCGCAACATTGTTTCCTTGTTTGCGGGCGCCTTTTCAAATATGACCTTCCAAGTTACTTGTTGGGCTGACGCTCTACTGATGCTTCAAGACACTCTGCCGGGAGCAGCTGGCCATGACTATAAGCTAGGTTCATGTGGCAATTATTGTGTCATAGAAGATAGAAAAAGTTCTCTTTTTTTTAGCCCTGGCTGAAATAGGGCAAAAGAGGAACTTGATCAGGTGTATCGATTGTGTTTACGCATACACTACGGCATTTTGTGCCTGGGCTGAAATTCAACATGTAAGCTTAACAAATTTTCAGCCTAGTGGGTTTGCCGAATTCAGCCCGCGTGCGATCTGCACGAGCGGCGAAAGCCACGAGGGATGCCACTGAGAATTATCAGTAACCGACATAGGATGGGAATCGTGTTTTCGCTTGACGAATTGCAGTCCATAGACTTGACGATTGCATGCTATGTTGGTCTGTATCAGGAAACAAATAACATTTGATTAAAGTACGAGATAAAAATGTTCCTGTCTACTTTTTTCATTCATGAGTCCGATTGCGATGTCGGGCGAGTTCGAGTCAAGCAGTTGAGTTAAGAGGTTCCAATCTTCCCTCGTCTACACTCAACTGTATGACTCGTGCCCGTCTTGCATCGTACTCGTCGGACTGAACTGCAAGATGAGCCTTTTACGTGGCTAAAATATTTCGTTTTTCCGTTCTATACGATCCGGAAAGCGGAAGATACCATGACGACTGTAAAAACGCTAGATTTTGGTTTTAGTGTTAATTGCATGGTAATCAGTCCGAGATTGTAAAAAGGAAACATTTGTCTTTTTGCATGGTTTCTGGGGTGTTTATTCTTGGAACAAAAGGCAGAATCTTCAAGGAAACCGGCGAATTGCATAAGTCATAAAGACATCGCAGATCTACAGATCTACTCGAAGTTTATAAAAATATGCATACTGATACCGTTTGCCGTTCTGTAGCAGTCATTCAATGTTTTTTCCAGAGTGCGCTCGAAAATAGGGCATTTCCGAGTTCATGTCTACATCCTCTTTAAAGCGAGTCTAAGTGCGAAGTCTTTCTTATGAAAATTAGTTTTCATTCATATTTAAAGTAGAACTAATTACCATCACAAAAACTTCGCACTTGGACTCGCTTTGAAGAGGAGGCTGACATGAACTCGGAAATGTCCTATTCGCCCAAGGGATTGGGACGGGGCGCTTGCATATGAAAGGGTTGGAAAGGGGCGGTTATGCTCGGGATGTAAATTTCGGATTTTGGTCTCAGCTAGGGTGTTCTGAGCAAAACGCCATTATACTTAGCCGTGGAGGTGTCATTTAAGGTTGCCATCATTAAAACTTACTGTATTTTCTATTTGTCTATGTTTCAAAATGGTCTCTTTTAGGGTTTTGAAGCAAGCAACCGCGGACAATCTTCCTGTCGGTGTACATTGGCTCAGTGGTTTGATCTGATCGACGTAGTTATAAGTTGAGAAGCTAAATATTTTGAATATTACGTCAAAATACATTTACTATATAAATGTACCTAAAAAGCTTGGACCACACCCGGACCGGTCTCTTTTAGAGCATCCCCACCCCTTTCATATTCGAGTCCGCCCGGGGGAAAGTTCATCAGTCCCGTTATCGGTTACCTATCAAATTCAAAGATGATTTTCCTTGGCTATCTTCCCACACTTTTTGAGTGCCAAAACTTAAGTTGAAGGTTATCACTCTCCAGCAATCTTATCATAGTACAGTGATGTTTGGGCGTTCAGAATAGCGAAAAAAGTATTTTCGTTGGCAGAGTTTCGGTTCTTGACGAGGCCGTGGTTCGGAGAACTTAAAAGCAAGTTCCGTGAATGCTCGCAATGCAAAAATTGACTTCACATTTCTGTCTTTCGACGGGACACTTTTGTCAGGCCGCGGAAGAAATTTTAACACAGCATAGCACAAAGAATGCACTTTAACTAAATACTACTTTCAACGTCAAATTGCATGTACCAGTGGGCTTTTGAGGGGTGTGCAATTTAGATAAATTGTCTCATTCGCTCAACCGTTTGTAGTAAGGTATTCTAACAGCCAAAAACAGATATTTAATAGCAGCTTTTCCAAAATAAATGTATGCTTTGGAAAGACCAAGAAATTTGCTACGATACGCCCAAATTGTGAAATTGCATTGATAGCTGTGATCGCGTTTATGTACACGAGCGATAACAAAATGCCTCATTTTACTCTATTTCCGGAAGTGACATGGTGCTAAAATGGCGTTTTTGGAACTTCCCTCGATTTCAGAAAACATTAAGCGCTTCGAGATCTTTGTATACTATTTTAAAATAACTCACTATATGTGTTATTTAGGCAAAATATAAAGAAATTCGAAATTTGACGAGTTACCACGTATTCTCGATATTTACCGAAGTTGGCTCTTAAATACTGTTGACCAACGCTGTTTAAAATGGATGTTTAGGCTTAGCACGCTACTTACGACCAATAGTACTCACTTCTGAAATAGTATTTTCCATGGACCGGGGAGCAGTGTTTATGGGACCTTTAGGGTGCGTTCGATTGACCGTATTCCGGAATAGGAATACATGGAATATAAGTTAGAAATCCTTCGTTTTTACGGAGTTTCACATTAAAATTGTCAGATAGATGCTAAAATGCTATTTTAAACATATTTTTGTTATCCTTACTGCTTCTAAACGCGCCAAACATACAGTTTTAATCATCACTCTACGTATTCTTATTCTGGAACGCGCCCTTAGGATCGGGTCTTGAAGACTCTCGGGTTTCTTGGCCAATCAGGAAACAGTTGAGATTCCGACTACGAGCAACCTCGTTCCCAAGGTCTACTCCGCTTTCAAGATGACGGGGCGGAGAAGACCCTGGCAAACACCGTTATGACACCCCCGCTGATTGGTCTGAAGACATAGACATTCTTACATTAGTCGTGATTGGCCGAAATTGTCTCCCTTGCAAAATGGCCGACTTGCGCAGTTATATTTGTTATTTCCTCTGCAATTGAAACGAAATTATCGCCGGTTAAATATTCCTCGTGTAGTTTCAACTATTCATGGCAATTAAAGGAAGAGCTGAAGTTGATGTTGGACCGTAAATTAACTTGAAATTCCTCAAGCCTCACTACTATAGATCCGCTTTATTCCATTTTGGTTCAAGTTTAGTGCGAGGTTCGAGTTATCGGGAGTCGACTGTTAAGGTACAGAACGTGCACATGAAACGGGCTTTATTCAAGGGGGGAGTGGGGGTGCTAATCAGGTTCAGGATTTTTTAGTATAATTTGAGAAAAACGATAACATGTGACTTGCAACCAGAGTGCCGAAAAACCTCTCAGAGCGAGAACAAGAACCAACAACAAACTCAACCATATTATGACGTCAAGTATGGGATTGAACCCGAGCCACACTTAATGAGAGGTGAGCACTCTCACCATTGAACTGTCCTTGCACCCCCTACCAACCATAAAATTGATTTTCTGTCCTTTGATTCTGACACACAAATGAATTCCCCAAGTCATTTTCCTTAGTAACTTTCCAAATTTAAATTAAATTTGATTTTAGAAACA
This sequence comes from Montipora capricornis, assembly GCF_036669925.1. Classification (NCBI taxonomy): domain Eukaryota; kingdom Metazoa; phylum Cnidaria; class Anthozoa; order Scleractinia; family Acroporidae; genus Montipora; species Montipora capricornis. The sequence goes on from NC_090893.1 coordinate 23,529,313, forward strand.
TGTCATGCCTGAAATTCAGTAATATGTAGTGCCAGTTGGAGGGAGATTCTTTGGGAGCAGGGCTTGCACAGTGGTGAGAGCACTTGCCTTCCACCAATGTGGCCCGGTTTTTACGTTATGTGGCCAACATTGTGGCCCAGGATCAGTTCCTGGATTTGATACCATATGTGGGTTGACTGTGTTTGCTCCGGGAGGTTCTTCCCTAGGTACTCCAATTTTCCCCTCTCCTATAAAACCAACATTTGATTTGATGTGTCATCATTAACGGGTTGACTTGTAGTCGCCACTATTAGTAGAGCACACATGCTTGGCTGAATAACCTTGAGGCTTAAATAAAGTTATTATTATTATTAAATTTTATTGATGCAAAAGGAAGTTATCTAGAGCTTTTGTTTCAAAATAAGGCACTTTCAAACATATACAAATGCCTACATTCAGTGACACACTCAGATAATCATGATTTGAAATATTTTCCCAAAATGTAATGTCCACAACACAAATGTTTGTTTATAGAATTAACAAAAGTAGGTTATGTGGCACTTTTTCACAGAAGTTGAAATTTTGTCATTATGAATTGTTCAAATCACAATCACCTTTTTCTCAAGGCTTTAAGTTTAAAGGAATATAAATCTTAGGGAAGTCATCAGAGCTTGTGGTTATTTTTTGCTGTAATGTCGAAACATCCTTTCTTAAATTTATCACTCAAAGGCATCGAGAGCAGTCATTATTTTAAAACGTTTTTGGAGAACATTTAAAAGGTCACTAAAGGTACTCAATAGATAAGTTTCAGCACCTCAGTTAGCTGCTTAAAGGCTTGGCACGAGTTTCAAATTCAAATTAATCTTTTGTCTGTCAATGTAATGTCTGGGACATGGAATCAGAGTGACCTCAGGCCAAATAATTATTTTCCCATCTGGCCCTCCCATTCAGTCAATAAGTACATAGGGTGTTGTAGGGATCAATAAGCCTAATTAAAGTGGTCTTTGGTTTTTTCAAGATTTTTAAGTCCTGTTTTTCTTGGCAATCCAGCATGAACCAATTTTGCATTGTGTATGTTGCAGTTAGTTTTTCATTTCAGTTAATTTTTTTTTCTAACTAGGTAATTTGTTTTAAACTAGGTAATTTTTTTTTAACTAGGTTTTTTTAAATCAACTGTCTAAAAAAGGGATTTTCCTTTTTTAGGGGTGTAGTTAAAAAACAGGGGCTTGGTTTTTTAGGGGTATGAAAAAAGAACGAAACTCTCCTCTTCTCCGTTCTACGTGTCCTACCCGTCCCTCATCTTCCCCCATTGTCCCGATCCTACCCCACCCTTTCTTCATGGATCTATCCCCCCTTACTTTCCAGTAACCTCCCCCCTTGAATATCCCTTATGCCCACCCCTTCTACAGCACTTCTCGCAGACAATTCATACTTGTCAAGACTTTTCTTGTCACTCACCCGAAAGTGAACTTGAACCCCTATCTCTGGATCTGCTGTCTACTCTCTTATCCACTTGACCAAACAAACAACTCAAGCAAACCTCTCATTATAATTTATAATTAAATATTTTATTATTCATCCCAGGCCACTCTCGGTCCGAACTTTAATTTTTTCACATTTGGACACCAGAACCATGCACATGTTGAAGATCTTGTAGCACTGATAAAATGGAGGAGTCACGCCAATGCAATAGCGTAAATGAAATCTATTTCTATGGAGAAATACAGGAATTGAAAAGATTTGCAAATAAATTGTTATTCAAAAGATGATTTTTACAGGAAGGCCAAACGTTTCTTGAAAGAAAAACAGAGAAGAAACCCGGCCTGTCAGGAAACAAAGATCGATCTGAGGAGAAAAAATTAAGAAACTGGGAACATCAGATGATATCTTAAAAGAAATGGGCTTACAGCAACGGCAAACATCAAGAAAGTAGCTCTAAAATGGGAACTGTTTCAAATCTTGTCCCAAGTATAGTCGAATTTCTCACAGAGGACACAAGTGTGAAAAACAGTAGTTGCTTTTAGGAAAAGTAACTGATATATAAAAAAAAAAAAACGTTCTGCCCGAGTAGTGACCAAGTTTGGAAAACTCCAATTACTTATATTTCTCCCACTAGATTGGATCTGTAGCATGCAAACAGACCATTTTGCAAAATGAGTAAACAAATTTTCTTTCAAGGTAAATTGAAGTTTATTCATATTGTGGCAGTACCAAATAATAATACTTTTGTAACGTTATTGTAATGTAGTTTCTTTCCGGTTGTATACTGCTCTTGTTAATTGAAAATCTGAGAGAGAAATATTTATCAATCTTGTATTAAACAAGTTATATTTCCAAAGGAATCATAAAATAATATCACTTTTTTTTCATTTCAAAAAGTAGTCCTACTATGTGAAAGACAAAAAAAGGATTTAGCTCTGAGAATGGGCTAACAATCAAAATGCCAGCTTTCAAATTTCTTCACAGTGGTCAATTTCCCATATCAATTTCACTTGATAAACCCTTTCTTTTACTTCACTTTCCCACCGACACAGCACCACAGCTTCTTTACAATCTAACCCCTTTATCCTACAAGTGAAAGAATGCTTTACTTCCAATAACCAGGGACCAATATTCTTAACCCAGTGACCAAGACAACGGTTGCTTTAGACTAAACACTTCAGATAATTGATTACTCCAATCACTACAATAAATGCCAATCCCATGCATGGAATGCAGTGTCTCGCACTTGTACACTGACTGCAGACTAATCCTACCTCATTTATTGAAAGCTAACTATTTTAAAATTGTTGCTTAGACTTAAATATTGTTTAATATCAGCAATATAAAATTTATAGACAGTCTGCAATTGGTAGACTATCTTGTGGTATGCTAACTGTTTCAAATAAAAATGATGCGTAACCCTAATCACTAAATTGAAAGCTTAACCCTAATTCCTAAAATGCAGGCAGTCTCCCTAACCTTACATGAAGGCTAATCATTCAAAATAGGTGCTCAGTAACCCAAATTACTCAGCTGAGCATTTGACCTTAATCACTAAAATTTGTTGGCCGCTAAGATTGGAATTCTTTACCCCAGCCCTTACGTTAAAAGCACTAAGGATACTCTGATAATTATTTAAATGTCTTCTAAATAAGCATGTCTTTAAAATCCAGTAGTTATACATGTAGTTTAATAGTTATAGTTTAATTTTATATTTACATAGCTTATACATAGAGGCCTTCTGTCTCTGATATTACGCGATGGTGCGATTTCCCACGATCGACCTCAAATCGCATCCGATCGCACAATTCACGAAAAATCTTCCTTCAATTTTGATTGACTGCTTTGAGTTCGTTTCTTCTTCTTCGTCAGAGACTGGAAGAGTATTGACCTAACTGTGTATCGTTTGGTTTGGTTTGTAGTAAGCCCTGATTGCTTTTTTTCAATGCAAATATCAAAATAAATGATCTATTTTACCCCAATGTATGATATTTAGTAGCTTTAGTGGATTAAAAGCCATTTTGCTGGTGTTTTTTTTTTCTACTACAACTTATGTTTTTGGACCAAGTTCCATCCACAAAATCCTCCAGAATGAAACCCTGCAAAATAAAAGTGCTACACAGTATTTGTACATTTTCAATCTAAGCTTTAAAACAATGTGCATAATTGCTGTCGTCATTTGGGCTGTCATGCAATGGACTAAAAATGTTGTGTGACATCGCACAATGGTTGTTTTTCGCTCACCAAACTCTTATTTTTTACCCTGATCTTCTTTACTCTTGAATCTCTTTGATTGTAAGTCATTTAAGTAGGTCATTGTAGATTATTCCTTGTTTTAGGAACTGCAAATTTTTAATTTTTTTTTTCATTTCTTTTGTATATACATGTATTTTCACGCACATGTTTTAACAAGTTTTTATCACTCCTAGATGTAGGGTGGGTAAATAAAGTAAATTGTATTGTGGCTACACGGATCAAAACAAAGTCGAAACGGATGTTGAAGTCATCAAGGCTCAAACTGGGGACCTTTTGCTCTGAAAGTCACACACTAACTGAGTTGTGCCCGTGCCTGTGACCATATTGAAGCTGTAGCTAACTCTGGGAACAGCTAGAGTGTTGATAGGTCCAATTGGTTAGCAATCTTCAGTTCACTTTCAGTACAACCCTTCCCTGCCTCTGGGATAGTATTCCTTGTCACTTTTTTTCTTGAATTAGATACTTAATTACTATTACTATTTTCATCATCATGATCATCTTCTAAGCTACTACCAAAACATGTAGACTGCGAATTTGAAGACACACGACAGTTGATTTTGCCCCCAAACATCAACGATATAGGTCACATGGCTATGCTTGTCAAACCAAAGAGGTGGACTGTTGGTAACATTGATCACTATAAATGTACTTTACTGATATCGGTTTTCATTTGAAATCAACTTACAGGACAGTCGGTCTAGCCTGAAGAGGAAAAGTACAGAAGACCTTAAGGGTAGGTGAGTTACTGGCTTTATTTCAACTTCTTAATGGCATATACATGTAGTTGAAAGAAAGCAAACTTAAATATTTGTTGCCAAAACTGTAAGGGTACTTGCATGTATGTTACCAGTAACTTCCTCTGTCTCATTGAGAGACATTTTTTTGGCAATCTATCTAACACTTTGGAAGGAATTCAAACGAGAGCTTTGTCGATCATATACCCTGAATCTTCCTATGATGTTGCACTAAAAAGATGCAATTTAACTACATTGGTTTCCCGACGAGCCGATGCTTGTCGTAGGTTCATTGAAAGCATCTAACCCAATAACCCACTTTATAATATTATAAAACATAACTGTGCTGTGAGGGTGGATAAGCCATATAATCTGCGACATAAAAGTGAGGCGAAAGTCCCATACAACACATTTCTATTTAGGAATTTCGTCACTTATAAATATTCGTAATATGTATTTAACTCTCAAAAAAGAAACGATCGTTTTCAATTTACAAAACATGTTTCGACATACTCATGTCATCTTCAGTTGCAAATGAGCTTTTCAACGGTTGTACATTTGAATTTATGTTAAGGTATGTTGCAAAATTACATGTCAGAACTTGCGTACAATTTAAATATGAAGTGTGAAATGCGCAGAAAACAAAAATAGCGCACATAGCAATAAAATAAAAGACAAAAGAACAACGTAATTAAAAAGAAAGAGACAAATCTAAATGCCTCAACTGCTGATTAAGGATGGGATTTTCCCACTTAATGTGCAATGCCTCTTTGATCTTAATTTGGAATTTTGAGGCGGCAGAATCTAAGATCGTGAAACATTCTGTGTTACAAGAGTCATGACAGGCCCTAGATGACTGCAGGTGTCTGTAAACATGCGAAGACTTGTCCGACAAGAGATGCTCACGAGCACGCGTACGTAGGTGGCGAGTGGTCTCGCCAATGTAGCTGGCATTACAGCCAGCACACGAGAATTTATAAACGACACGCGAACGTAGACCTTGCGGAACTGAATCTTTCACGCTGAACATGCTTCTAAGTTTAAATGTACTAAAGACCAACTTAATCTAAATCAGCTTTACAATAGTGTTTGAGTAGTTGTCTTAACTTGGTCTGGGCGATTTCAGAAAACCGGCCAACATAAGGGAGTTTATAGAAGTGCGTAGAAGTTTTCCCGGAGTTGGATGAGGCGTCCCGCCCAGTCAGAGAAGAACTCATTTTCTTAGAAAGATACCTGTGGATAATCTTGTCGATCACCCACGACGGAAAACAATTTCTCCGTAGTAAGAAAATAAGCTTCTCGACGTCCAGATGAAAACCAACCCAGGAATTGTTGATCTTATATACTCTGTCTAGTAATGTTCTGACTAGACCCAGTTTGTAATTCAAAGGGGCGAAGCTGAAATAATTAGTAAGAAGACCAGTAAATGTTTTCTTGCGATATACACTAGTAACAATAGATGGATGACCGTTGTCTAGCAATATGTCTAGAAAAGATAATTTCTTATTGATTTCCCTTTCCATTGTGAAACGGATACTTGGGTGCCTTGCGTTGATATAGTCAAAGAACAAGAGCGCATCATCTTCGTTATTGAACAAACAAAAGGTGTCATCAACATAGCGTCTATAGAACAAAACTTGGGAGGATGAGAAATTATCTAACCAGTTTTTTTCATGGTGTCCCATAAAAAGGTTTGCGAGGACTGGAGCAAGGGGGGAACCCATGGCAACCCCATCTACTTGGTCATGAAACGCACCCTTGAATAAGAAGTGGGTCCCTGCTGTTGCGAAGGAAAAAAGGGTTTTAAGGTCAGCGGGGCTTATCGCAAGGCTAGGATTACCCTGATAAATGTAGGTGACCGCCAAGTCAATGCACTCATCAAGGGGTAAACTAGTAAACAGACTCTCAACATCAAAAGAGACCATAAACTTCCCAGAGGTTGGTAGCTGGTTGATTTCATGTACAAATGAAAACGTGTCGCGGACGTTGTAGTCACACGGGACATGAGGCTCTAAAAGATCGCAAAGGAACTTAGATAGATTATAATTGTAGGTGCCTATTGAAGATACTATGGGTCGAAATGGAGGTGTTTTCATTAGGCTGCCGAGCCTTGTGCATTTTAGGAAGGCCATAGAACCTAGCTGGTTGAGAACCAACTGGATAAATTCTCTCATATGTATCTTTGTCTAAGTGACCCTTATTTTTAAGTGCTCTTAAAAAACGTTGTAATTTGCCCTCCCTTTGTAAAGTGGGGTCATTATCAATAATCTTAAACTTAGAAGTGTCACTTATAATGGCAAAAATACCCTGTTCATAAGCAATCCTGTCCATGACAACGACGCCATTTCCTTTGTCAGGCTTCAGTATCACAATGTCCTTGTTCTTTCTCAGTTCCTTTAATATCTTGAAGTTCCTTAAGTCCGCCACAGAAGGTTGGTGTGAAGAAACATATGAATGGGCAAGATGAGAGAGGTCGGCGACCAGCTTTCCCTTTTGTTTCCCGTCGATTAAATTTCTGATCATAGTGCGATGAATCAGTTCGAAACAAGAAAACACATCCGTTTTGTTGATGGTGGGGGTACAGATAGAATGTGAAAGACCGTATTTAAGTATTCCAAGTTGCTCGGACGTAAGGTTCTGCGAAGAGAGGTTGGTAACTGTCTCCGTTGGAGAAAATGGTAGAACCATGTTTCGCGTTAGGTTTTTAAGTTTCTTCTCGTGGGTGGCTATAACACGTTTAACAGCTTTTCCAACATTGTATTTTACACTTCGATGGAGGATGTATCGATCGATGTTGTTAACAACGCTATTGATATGGTCGGCCAACCTGTCTCTTACAAGGGTTAGCTTACTGAATTCCTTTCTTCTTTTGGCGATTGCACTTCGTAGTAGACGTTTTCGAATAGCATGTACATCATGTCTACTTGTATTTGGTAGTTGAAAACAGATAAATTTCGGAAACACATTGAAGGATAAACAGTTTTTGAGAAAATTCAAATCCAACTCGGCTTTGCTTACTTTGATAGAAGTCTTCTCAAACTTCCGAAGGTCAGACATGCTGACTTTCTTACCATATTTTCCTGCTATGTCGTGGATAATATTTCCAAACGGACGTAAAGATGGCAGAGTAACAATAACTCTCAAAAAAGAAACGATCGTTTTCAATTTACAAAACATGTTTCGACATACTCATGTCATCTTCAGTTGCAAATGAGCTTTTCAACGGTTGTACATTTGAATTTATAAACATAAATTCAAGGGAAAGCTGGTCGCCGACCTCTCTCATCTTGCCCATTCATATGTTTCTTCACACCAACCTTCTGTGGCGGACTTAAGGAACTTCAAGATATTAAAGGAACTGAGAAAGAACAAGGACATTGTGATACTGAAGCCTGACAAAGGAAATGGCGTCGTTGTCATGGACAGGATTGCTTATGAACAGGGTATTTTTGCCATTATAAGTGACACTTCTAAGTTTAAGGTTATTGATAATGACCCCACTTTACAAAGGGAGGGCAAATTACAACGTTTTTTAAGAGCACTTAAAAATAAGGGTCACTTAGACAAAGATACATATGAGAGAATTTATCCAGTTGGTTCTCAACAAGCTAGGTTCTATGGCCTTCCTAAAATGCACAAGGCTCGGCAGCCTAATGAAAACACCTCCATTTCGACCCATAGTATCTTCAATAGGCACCTACAATTATAATCTATCTAAGTTCCTTTGCGATCTTTTAGAGCCTCATGTTCCGTGTGACTACAACGTCCCCGACACGTTTTCATTTGTACATGAAATCAACCAGCTACCAACCTCTGGGAAGTTTATGGTCTCTTTTGATGTTGAGAGTCTGTTTACTAGTTTACCCCTTGATGAGTGCATTGACTTGGCGGTCACCTACATTTATCAGGGTAATCCTGGCCTTGCGATAAGCCCCGCTGACCTTAAAACCCTTTTTTCCTTCGCAACAGCAGGGACCCACTTCTTATTCAAGGGTGCGTTTCATGACCAAGTAGATGGGGTTGCCATGGGTTCCCCCCTTGCTCCAGTCCTCGCAAACCTTTTTATGGGACACCATGAAAAAAAACTGGTTAGATAATTTCTCATCCTCCCAAGTTTTGTTCTATAGACGCTATGTTGATGACACCTTTTGTTTGTTCAATAACGAAGATGATGCGCTCTTGTTCTTTGACTATATCAACGCAAGGCACCCAAGTATCCGTTTCACAATGGAAAGGGAAATCAATAAGAAATTATCTTTTCTAGACATATTGCTAGACAACGGTCATCCATCTATTGTTACTAGTGTATATCGCAAGAAAACATTTACTGGTCTTCTTACTAATTATTTCAGCTTCGCCCCTTTGAATTACAAACTGGGTCTAGTCAGAACATTACTAGACAGAGTATATAAGATCAACAATTCCTGGGTTGGTTTTCATCTGGACGTCGAGAAGCTTATTTTCTTACTACGGAAAAATTGTTTTCCGTCGTGGGTGATCGACAAGAATATCCACAGGTATCTTTCTAAGAAAATGAGTTCTTCTCTGACTGGGCGGGACGCCTCATCCAACTCCGGGAAAACTTCTACGCACTTCTATAAACTCCCTTATGTTGGCCGGTTTTCTGAAATCGCCCAGACCAAGTTAAGACAACTACTCAAACACTATTGCAAAGCTGATTTAGATTAAGTTGGTCTTTAGTACATTTAAACTTAGAAACATGTTCAGCGTGAAAGATTCAGTTCCGCAAGGTCTACGTTCGCGTGTCGTTTATAAATTTTCGTGTGCTGGCTGTAATGCCAGCTACATTGGCGAGACCACTCGCCACCTACGTACGCGTGCTCGTGAGCATCTCTTGTCGGACAAGTCTTCGCATGTTTACAGACACCTGCAGTCATCTAGGGCCTGTCATGACTCTTGTAACACAGAATGTTTCACGATCTTAGATTCTGCCGCCTCAAAATTCCAAATTAAGATCAAAGAGGCATTGCACATTAAGTGGGAAAATCCCATCCTTAATCAGCAGTTGAGGCATTTAGATTTGTCTCTTTCTTTTTAATTACGTTGTTCTTTTGTCTTTTATTTTATTGCTATGTGCGCTATTTTTGTTTTCTGCGCATTTTACACTTCATATTTAAATTGTACGCAAGTTCTGACATGTAATTTTGCAACATACCTTAACATAAATTCAAATGTACAACCGTTGAAAAGCTCATTTGCAACTGAAGATGACATGAGTATGTCGAAACATGTTTTGTAAATTGAAAACGATCGTATCTTTTTTGAGAGTTATTGTTACTCTGCTATCTTTACGTCCGTTTGGAAATATGTATTTAGTAATTAATCAAAATTCGATATATTTTATACAAGCAAATTACAAATTGTAACAATTATGTCAATTATATACGCAGCTGTTCTTTGAAAATTCGGTCAGATATCACAGCTTAATTGAGCAGACGTTGTTTACACCAACTCCTCAAGAAAATTTTACTCAGCTTGAGGTTCAGATTATCCATAGCATTCAATTATTTTTCATTCCACCTTGTTTTCTGACTGAATTTAGAAAAAGGTACCTGCTTGTGCCTTGAGAACTTAGCACTTTGAGACGCAGAAAAAAGTTCTTCCTTTACATAGCTATGATTCCAGCAAGGAACAATCTTTAAACCACACCCCTGCCTCAACTGTGGCACTTATACATTTCACTCACATCTAACGGCAGACTATCTCTCACTCCCCTATGCAAGAGAGACCCCTAATTGTGACCTCAGGGGTCAAACGAAGATCTTTTCCTACACCTAAGTCCCATGTTAAAAAGGGGTTCTGGGTTATTTCATAGTTGTAGGCATTTGATTTC
>NC_090893.1:23549617-23552117 GCF_036669925.1 Montipora capricornis
CTCGTCCTATAAGCCAAGCACGCATAACAAGTTGGCCTTTACACCAAGTAAATGCACGCAATAATTGTGATGAATATTCTTCGTTCTATAAGCCAGCCACGGAAAACAAGTTCGCTTTTACACCAAGTAATAGCGCGCTATAATTATTGTGAATGTAGCTTGTCCTACAAGCCAAGCACGCAAAACAAGTTGGCCTTTACACCAAGTTAATGCACGCAATAATTATTATGAATATTTCTCGTTCTATAAGCCAACTACACAAAACAAGTTCGCTGTTACACGACGTTAAAGCACGCAATAATTATGATGAATATTCCTCGTTCTATAAGACAATACTAAGGTTTCGAGGGGTGGAAAGCCTTCAAGCGAAGGAAGATACCGCTGTTAAGTGAGAAGCAAGGAAGGCCTTGTTTAAAAATTTGCCAGGAAATACTCCAAGCTCATGGTAGAGGATTGGGAGAACTTCTAATTTCCAAATGAGTGTCTTAAGTATCTAGTTCATTGCCCGAATCCAGAAAACCACATCGTATGGGGCTCTCAGGAGTGCCGGAGTTTGAACGTGACTGATGCCGGAGAAGTGTGATTTTATTGGCGAGATGTGAGGTAAGCTAGAGATTACTTTCCAGCCTTGCCTTTATTTAGGTACGAGTGACAACCCGGGAATTTGAGAAGTCGCTTAAATCGCATTCAGTCAGGCAAATAACCACTCAAAAAGCGAGAAATTCACCACGACAATAAAGTGAGGCCTTTTTATTGAGAACTTTTGCGGGTAAATATCTTTTTCAGTTTGTTATCGAGATTCCCATACAGATCCTTATAATTTTTTACTCTCCGAGTCTGGGCAGCCTGTGGTGTAAACAAAAGATGCAACCGCATCGAAAACGATGCGGTTACAAATGATACCGCGTTCATGTAAACGCTGCCTTAGTCTCCAGTTAAAAAATTCTGATCACGTAATAACATTTTTTGTGGCTCTGCGGTTTCGGAAATACCGATCTCGTGACTCTATTTTCTGTTGCTCTCCACAAAGAGAAAAGCGTGAAACGGTGTTGACGGCGAGTAAAACCTGCCGAAGCTGTTACGGGTAACCCAAGAATAGTCTTGTTCGAGGAAATACGAAGCAGGTGAAAACTTTCGAAACCACAGAGCCACAAAAGTGTTATCACGTGATCAGATTTTGTTAACCGCGGACTGAAATCAATGCCCTTGTCGCCCTTGTCCAAGGACGTCTGAGATCGATAGTATGCAGCTATCGCTGCACTCGCTGCTCATCCGGAAAATTGTCACTTTCACCAAAAACACCGTGGATGACCAGAAAGTACCAAGGGTATGAGAGAATGTGACCCCCTTTGAAAAATCCTAGCTGCGCCCCTGCCTTACCCAGTGGCCAGACCTCCAAGTACTAAATCAAAGAAATTCTAGAAAACAGAAGTGAAACCGTTAACTAACCTCAAGGCGGCAGGTTACAGACGGACCGATGAAAAGACAGCTGTTTAGCTCAATGAAGGCAATGACCTTTCAGTGCAGGACAGAGCGCCGGCCCACACTTCAAAGGCGGATCAGACATGGTGTCAGAAGAATTTGCCAAACTTTTATACCCATGGACGACTTGCCGGCAAACTCGCCTGATCTGAACATCATTGACGAGACAACGTACAACGATCCAGCCCCTGAAAGAGGCGACTACTGTTTGGGCGAAAAAATGTCAACTCTCGACACGCTTCAGGAGCTCACGCGTTATTCTCCCCCTCCGCTTAGAAAATATCATAAAAAAAATAAAAGAGGATCTTCAACCACCTTTGTTCTCATACCGATGCTCCACCACTGGCTGCATGCTACGGACGGGAATGGCTCAACTGTTAGAACTGCTCTCCTAGACTATAGGAAAGCATTTGATTTGGTAGATCACCATTTGTTGATAGCGAAATTGTTCAGCCTTGGGGTTAAGCCAACTACCGTCAATTGGATCATTGTTTTCCTAAGGGATAAGCAACAAAGGTTCAAACTTAACAACAACTGCTATTCCAGCTGGCTAAATGTTCCTGCCGGAGTTCCTCAAGGCACGCGTTTAGGCCCTTGGCTGTTTTTGGTAATGATTAGCGACTTAAAGGTACCGGGGAAGTCGTTTTCCATGTGGAAGTTTGCAGACGACACGACTGTTTCGAGCGCGGAGATGCAGCTTTTTGATGAATATGAAAAATTTGTCCAGCGTTGTGATATCGAACATAAGCAACTGATTCTCATGGGGGATATTAACCCCTGATGTACATACTCGAACCCTGCAGTTCATATCCTCAGTTTATCAGTTAGAGAGCAACTAATCAAAAGAGCCCACCCGAGTTACTAAATCCTCGGCCACTACTATTGACTTAATTCTTACAAATATGGTCGACAATATAGCAACCTCTGGAGTTATTCACCTAGGGATTTCAGTTCACAGTCTAATTTATGCGGTACGAAAGTCTGTTGTACCCAACACTAGACCCATTATTAAAGAGGT
>NC_090893.1:23557117-23569617 GCF_036669925.1 Montipora capricornis
ACGACTTATTTAACTGCTAATGTACACTAGGTATTTTTGATGATTCAAGACATTTTAACAGGGAAAATCGAAAGAAACGTTTATGTAAGTGAACAGAATTCTGTATCATAATATGCAGATATTGATTAATCAAATATTTCTTTTGTTTTCCCAACATGAATTATTAATGATTTTTATAAGATACTCTTATCATTCAAAGGTGAGGATATTGATGTCGTCATAATTACATATATAATAATATATCATACCATAATATAAGTGCATCCTGTTCATGCGTGAATTCATGTGGCTGTTGGTGTCATAAATTAAAATTTGATTTTAAAAGATCGGTAAAAAAATGGATTCAAGATACGAAGACAGTAAAACTACCTAGGGTGATCTCTTTTTTCGATGCTTTTAAAATGAATAAAACCTCAGATGTCTCGGATTATGTGGCGGATAATTATTATCCGTATAGGAAAACAGAACATGCTATACGACCGCACGGGAACACAATTTTTTTCTTCTTGCGCTGATGTATCTCTCACTCGTTTTCTGCACTGACCGTCGTGAGATGTACTATCAGCACTCTTAAACCACTTTCCATTATACAGCACTTATCCGGCAGACCAGGCATTTGGAAGGACTAACTTTACAATGCCTTTATATCAACACACTTTAAGGATGATATATACTCCTCCAGAAGAATGCGAGGGATTATCATGCAAGTGTTCCTTCTAATTGTTGCATTTTCTTTGCAAACTGATGTGTCTGGTCGGGTAGTTCTGACAAAGAGAAAGCGCCTTTAGATACCTAATTAAAAGACAAGTTCGTATTCCCGGCAGTCATGCGGTATAATACTCTATTTATTAATGCTTTTAGATAAGGTTCTTTATGTAGCGAAGAGAAATAACCACTTTTTGAAAGAGTTTTTTTGTGACATGCGGAATAAGGTCAAGGAAAGTGAGTTCCACTTCAAGAGCTTGTTTCTTCACGCATATCAAAAAAATCCAATTCAATAATTATTGTTTTATCAAATATTGTTTCAGAGACGGATATCAAGCCGCAAAAGCACTAGTGGAGGTCCCCTGTCTATTTCCTTTTGAACAGGGACAAACATAAATCAATTAACTAACTTTGAGGTCATTAGCCAATGATGCCAAGCTCGTGGATTTTTTAGGATTCTGTAAGTTGGGCGATTTCCGGAATTAATTGTAGGTTGTGAGCCAATCAAATTTAAGAAAGGAAGTTCGTACGCAATGTTCCGAGATTTGTCAAAATTAATGGATAGCTAAGAAATAACTGAAAAGTCGGCTTATAACTGAGAAATATGTAGACATTTAGCAGTTGGCTGAGGCTCCAATACCCTCACACAGACCCTCGTAATGTCTTACCGTAAATAATTGATGATACCCATCATTTATTGCTCATTTTCTTTTTTTTTTTGCTTCTTACACAAGATCATCTTTCGGCTATAGAATGAGCACAGACAACGCTTTTCTCCTTTTGACATGGCCTGAGATAAGTGGAAAGATACTTCTTCAGTAGGGAAAATAATATTATCATTCTCTGATTAACTTTCGGTTTGAAGGCCAAAAGTTTAAAGATTGTACATCACTCTATAATGTCCACCAAATGAATGAATAAACATTAAACGCAAATGTTGGCTGGATTTATAATTGTTTTTAAAACTAGTTTAAAGCTATTGTAGTTTTACTTTTACTTGCTGTTATTGCCACAATCTGAGACAATTGAACTAAACATGTAAAAACGTTTAAAATATTTTAAACATAACCCAGAATGAGCTCTAACGAGAATCTTATAATCCGCTGAAATAATTTATTGTTCCATCATTTCCTGGAGTGACTCGTAGGAGTTGGTGTGCAGTTATGTTGATTTGTATATACAACTTTTTTAGCCTCAAGATCAACTGAAGAAGGTCAGGAATGTCGAGCGCCTGATGAAGATCGTAAATGCGGGAGAATTCGCAGGTTTCGCACCCTGTGTTGGCCCAGCGTGTTGGGAAGACATGTAACCTTAAATTATCGTTTTTTTAGAGACTTGTATGAAGTGGAAGTTTACTCTGCTCAAAGAGGTATAATATTTACGATATAATAACAGGCTTGTAGTTTCACTGGCTCACTTATTTTTGCCCTTGTGCCTTTCTTGATCATAATGTAACTTGGCAAATTATGCAAAATCGATGTTCCGCTTCCAAAATTATTTTTCTCGTAATGCTCACAAGGGTTCTGGTCCTGACTAATTCAGGAAATCAAGTTTTTAGGACGGCAGCCTATCATAAAGCTTCGATTAGACAATCGCTTTAATTGAATTTAATTGCTTGCATCATGAACTTCATCTGCATCATATTCGACCAGGCCTAAAATTACCGTCGTTTGTGGTAAATTATGGTAGCTTGTAGTAGTTTGTAGGCATCTCGGACCACGAAGACTAAGGGTACGTTCGATCAGTGACCTTATTCCGGAATAGGAATACATGGAATAGACGTTAGAAATCCTTCGTTTTTATGAGATTCACATTAAAATTGTCAAACACCTGCTAAAATGCTATTTTAAACGTTTATTTAATGTTTATTATCCTTGTTGCTTCAAAACGCCAGACATACCGTTTTAAATCATCACTACGCGTATTCTTATTCCAGAATAAGGAGGTCATGCGATTTTAGGTAATTTTGTTTAATTTTTTTAATTATGAGCTCTAAACGTCAAATTTAGAGCTGAAAGTTGAAAGCTGAGAGCTGAAAGTTGAAAGAATTACAAGCCTGGATGAAAATGACCTCGAAACCATTTGGTTACAAATCCATCCGTATAAATCAAATCGTCCGATACTAATAGGGGCTGCTCTAAAATCTCTGAGCGGGACAACTAAACCTCGAGTGTGTATCAATGAAATAGCTACACAAAATGGAATCATCAACGACGAAGCCGACATTGCAAACGAGCTAAATGAATACTTTGTTAACATTCTAGAACAAATTGGTAACAACAACGATGCTGGCGTAGACTTCGATCATACAAAGCTGGCAAATTTTGTTCATTCAATATTAAATACAGACACGGTTTACAACATTCCTTTATTAACGCCTGAGCAAACCATTGATATTATGGATAAAATCTCTAGTAACAAGGCCTCTGGGTACGATGGTTTGAGCGTACGCGTACTTAAGAAAATTATACCGGTGTTTGCAAACCCCTTATGCAAACTACTTAATCTTTCAATTTCGACAAACAGTTTCCCCAATCATTGGAAAATGGCTAAAGTCACACCACTATACAAAGGCGGTGCACGGAATGATATCAACAACTATCGTCCGATATCTGTTTTACCTGTCCTCTCGAAAATTCTCGAAAAGCATGTGACCAGCTCTCTCTCTAAATTCTTACGTGATAATAACTTATTATACGAGCTGCAATCAGCCTTTAGGCCAGGACATTCCACTGAAACAGCCCTAATCCGACTTACTGATCAGATTCTAATGAACATGGATAATGATAATGTGACCGGTCTGGTTCTTATAGATTTTCGAAAAGCTTTTGATGTGATTGATCATGAACTTCTTCTCAAAAAGCTGTCGATCTACGGTGCTACTCCTTCTTCTGTTGCCTGGTTCAAATCGTACATGTCTGAGAGGAAGCAGTTTATTTCGTTAGGGAAAACTACATCTGAACAGTTGACGGTAAAGCAAGGAGTGCCCCAAGGGTCCATTCTAGGTCCGGTGCTTTTCCTTTTGTTCGTCAATGATATGCCTCTTCACGTTCAAAAGTCAACTATGCACGTTTACGCAGATGATACCACCTTGTCTTCGAGTTCAAACTGGAAAACCATACAATCAATCATGCGTAAAGTAGAGAGATGGGCCAGTGAAAACAAAATGTATATGAATATGCAAAAAACAAAAGCTCTGTTGGTAACAGGGAAGCGTCTACGGAAGCGCATAGTTCAAGATTCAGGAAAACTGGAAGTAAAAACGAATAATGCAGAAATTGTAAACGTTGAAAACATAAACTTCTTGGTATGATCATCGATGAAGATCTAACTTACGAAGCGCATGTTGACGAACTTTGCAATAAACTTTCAAAGCGACTTGGCCTCTTACGCCATATTAGCCCCTACTTAGAGAAAAATCAGAGAATAATCTATTTTAACGCAATAATAAAACCACTTATGATGTATGCAAGCCAAGTATGGACATTGTGCAACAAGGAGGCACTCGAGAGAGTTCTCCGCATGCAGAAACGGGCCGCCCGTATTATTCTTGAAGCACAACGCACTAGTCGAACAGTAACATTGTTTAACAACTTAAGCTGGATTCCCTTTTATAATGAAGCGTATATAAAGCGTTATGAACTGGCCTATAAACGGATAAATGGTACTTTACCCAACTATTTAAATACATCCTTTAGAAAAAACTCCGATGTACACCAAAGAACCACGAGAAATTGTAATTTAAATTTATTGTGCCCCCTCCATAAAAACATCTCAGAGGGTGGACGCACCTTTGCCGTAAGGACGGTGAAGGACTGGAACAATTTGCCTCGATCATTAAAAACAAGTAAGTCTTTAAAATCCTTTAAGGCTGAATTATGGAAAAGAGTACTAAATTCTCAGAAGACAAGGGGATCGTTTGATATAAATTTATAACAATAGATAGTCTTTTGTATGCATTTAATTTCGTTTTTAAATCGATTTGTCTAGTTATAAATTGAGTTGTAGGAATTTTTGTTTTCTTATTCGATTGTAAATAGTATCTATTCTTAATGCAGTTTTTATACATTGTAATTTTGTACCTTAAGAGGGCCACAAGTTCATCAGTAATGTTAGTTACTGTCACGTGTTACCCTCGTAAAATGAAGTCTCTCTCTCAAATTGGCAGAGCATGAGTCTTTCATTTGCAAAATCACGGCCACATAACAACTGAGAATGATTTTCCAGCTGTGTAAATGACATAGATACATAATTATATAGACTGATATAAATTTGAAAAAAGCTGGGCCGACGTTTTTCAAATTTACCCAAATTCACTCCTTTTCAATACTCTCCAGTTTTGTCCATCCATGTCCCTTCTTGACTTCCCTGTGTTTTGTTAGAGTTCTTCTATAGTTTTAAACAGTTATTTTGATATTTTAGTTAATTCTATGACCATTCGATCAGTGCTGAAATTGCCTAAAATTGCATGACCTAGTCCCTTTAAGGAGGCCGCAAAGGGTTTTTATCTCGGAGCACTCGCGTGGAAGCCATGCAGTTAATCTGGTCGCGCCAGCTCATGAATCCAAAAGTGTGGACAGTAATAAAATTGCGATCTACAATCGCAAAAGCCGGGAAAAAATTTTGTTAGACTTAAGCAATATGTCCAAACTTACCTTGTACACCTTCGTAAGTTTCTTCACAAATTCTTTTACAATTTTTTTCCAACCATCTTCCAACGATGTTTTCACAAGTAATGCAAGTTCTACTGGGTTAATTTTAGGTAAAAGTTTAATGGAATTTAATTTTCAAAATGGTCTTTAAGGTATTTTTCGAAACTGATTTTAAAGGACTTGTGGCAGTGTCGTACTGCTGCCATCATGGCAACAGTCGGGGACTCGTGGACAACCATTAGAAACTGCCTGAAAAAAGTAGTAGACATACAAATATCAAAGTGTTTCCCGTCTAAAGGATCTGTGTTGTAGTCCTTTTCCTTTGGAAACCCACCCGTGCCTGTCGAAAACTCTTTGGAGCCTTCGTAACAATCCTCATTAAGATCAATAACCTTTTCAAAACTGGGTGGGAGAGCCAAAAGTCGCGATCCTGTATGCGCTCATTGGTATGTGAACTTGAAAACGGATTCATTACTCTGCTGTTGAGAGGAGTCCTCTAGTGTGAGAGTGTAAAGTTCTTTTCTTTAAGAAAGAAGATCGTGTTTTTATATTTCAAGAAACAGAGAAATCTGTTTAGCTTAACACCTCCTTCAAAAACCGAAATTATTATGACCACACAAGTGAATTGTTCTCTCGACGTGCGCTGATTGGCTAACTCGGAGTTGATTATCCAATAATATATCATACCATAATATAAGTGCATCCTGTTCACGCGCGAATTCATGTGGCTGTTGGTGTCATAAATTAAAATTTCATTTTAAAAGATCGGTAAAAAAATGGATTCAAGATACGAAGACAGTAAAACTACCTAGAGTGATCACTTTTTTCGATGCTTTTAAAATGAATAAAAACTCATATGTCTCGGATTATTTGGCGGATAATTATTATCCGTATAGGAAAAGAGAACATGCTATAGGACCGCACGGGAACACAATTTTTTCTTCTTGCGCTGATATATCTCTCACTCGTTTTCTGCACTGACCGTCGTGAGATGTACTATCAGCACTCTTAAACCACTTTCCATTATACAGCACTTATCCAGCAGACCAGGCATTTGGAAGGACTAACTTTACAACGCCTTTATATCAACACACTTTGAGGATGATATATACTCCTCCAGAAGAATGCGCGGGATTATCATGCAAGTGTTCCTTCTAATTGTTGCATTTTCTTTGCAAACTGATGTGTCTGGTCGGGTAGTTCTGACAAAGAGAAAGCGCCTTTAGATACCTAATTAAAAGACAAGTTCGTATTCCCGGCAGTCATGCGGTATAATACTCTATTTATTAATGCTTTTAGATAAGGTTCTTTATGTAGCGAAGAGAAATAACCACTTTTTGAAAGAGTTTTTTTGTGACATGCGGAATAAGGTCGAGGAAAGTGGGTTCCACTTCAAGAGCTTGTTTCTTCACGCATATCACAAAAATCCAATTCAATAATTATTTTTTTATCAAATATTGTTTCAGAGACGGATATCAAGCCGCAAAAGCACTAGTGGAGGTCCCCTGTCTATTTCCTTTTGAACAGGGACAAACATAAATCAATTAACTAACTTTGAGGTCATTAGCCAATGATGCCAAGCTCGTGGATTTTTTAGGATTCTGTAAGTTGGGCGATTTCTGGAATTAATTGTAGGTTGTGAGCCAATCAAATTTAAGAAAGGAAGTTCGTACGCAATGTTCCGAGATTTGTCAAAATTAATGGGTAGCTAAGAAATAACTGAAAAGTCGGCTTATAACTGAGAAATATGTAGACATTTAGTAGTTGGCTGAGACTCCAATACCCTCACACAGTCCCTCGTAATGTCTTACCGTAAATAATTGATGATACCCATCATTTATTGCTCATTTTCTTTTTTTTTTTTTTGCTTCTGACACAAGATCATCTTTCGGCTATAGAATGAGCACAGACAACGCTTTTCTCCTTTTGACATGGCCTGAGATAAGTGGAAAGATACTTCTTCAGTAGGGAAAATAATATTATCATTCTCTGATTAACTTTCGGTTTGAAGGCCAAAAGTTTAAAGATTGTACATCACTCTAAAATGTCCACCAAATGAATGAATAAACATTAAACGCAAATGTTGGCTGGATTTATACTTGTTTTTAAAACTAATTTAAAGCTATTGTAGTTTTACTTTTACTTGCTGTTATTGCCACAATCTGAAACACTTGAACTAAACATGTAAAAACGTTTAAAACATTTTAAACGTAACCCAGAATGAGCTCTAACGAGAATCTCATAATCCGTTGAAATAATTTATTGTTCCATCATTTCCTGGAGTGACTCGTAGGAGTTGGTGTGCAGTTATGTTGATTTGTATCCACAACTTTTTCAGCCTCAAGATCAACTGAAGAAGGTCAGGAATGTCGAGCGCCTGATGAAGATCGTAAATGCGGGAGAATTCGCAGACTTCGCACCCTGTGTTGGCCCAGCGTGCTGGGAAGACATGTAACCTTAAATTATCGTTTTTTTAGAGACTTGTATGAAGTGGAAGTTTACTCTGCTCAAAGAGGTATAATATTTACGATATAATAACAAGCTTGTAGTTTCACTGGTTCACTTATTTTTGCCCTTGTGCCTTTCTTGATCATAATGTAACTTGGCAAATTATGCAAAATCGATCTTCCGCTTGCAAAATCTTTTTTCTCGTAATGCTCACAAGGGTTCTGGTCCTGACTAATTCAGGAAATCAAGTTTTTAAGACGACAGCCTATCATAAAGCTTCGATTAGACAATCGCTTTAATTGAATTTAATTGCTTGCATCATGAACTTCATCTGCATCATATTCGACCAGGCGTAAAATTACCGTCGTTTGTGGTAAATTATGGTGGCTTGTAGTAGTTCTTAAGCATCTCGGACCACGAAGACTAAGGGTAAGTTCGATCAGTGACCCTATTCCGGAATAGGAATACATGGAATAGACGTTCGAAATCCTTAGTTTTTATAAGATTCACATTAAAATTGTCAAACACCTGCTAAAATGCTATTTTAAACATATGTTTATTATCCTTGTTGCTTCAAAACGCCAGACATACCGTTTTAAATCATCACTGCACGTATTCTTATTCCAGAATAGGGAGGTCATGCGATTTTAGGTAATTTTGTTTAATTTTGTTGATTATAAGCTCTAAACGTCAAATTGGCAGAGCATGGGTCTTTCATTTGCAAAATCACGGCCACATAACAACTGAGAATGATTTTCCAGCTGTGTAAATGACATAGATACATAATTATATAGACTGATATAAATTTGAAAAAAGCTGGGCCGACGTTTTTCAAATTTACCCAAACCCACTCCTTTTCAATACTCTACAGTTTTGTCCATCCATGTCCCTTCTTGACTTCCCTGTGTTTTGTTAGAGTTCTTCTATAGTTTTGAACAGTTATTTTGATATTTTAGTTAATTCTATGACCATTCGATCAGTGCTGAAATTGCCTAAGATTGCATGACCTAGCCCCTTTAAGGAGGCTGCAAAGGGTTTTTATCTCGGAGCACTCGCGTGGAAGCCATGCAGTTAATCTGGTCGCGCCAGCTCATGAATCCAAAAGTGTGGACAGAAATAAAATTGCGACCTACAATCGCAAAAGCCGTGAAAAAATTTTGTTAGATTTGAGCAATATGTCGAAACTTACCTTGTACACCTTCCTAAGTTTCTTCGCAAATTCTTTTACAATTTTTTTCCAACCATCTTCCAACGATGTTTTCACAAATAATGCTAGTTCTACTGGGTTAATTTTAGGTAAAAGTTTAATGGCATTTAATTTTCAAAATGGTCTTTAAGGTATTTTTCGAAACTGATTTTAAAGGACTTGTGGAAGTGTCGTACTGCTGCCATCATGGCAACAGTCGGGGACTCGTGGACAACCTTTAGAAACTGCCTGAAAAAGGTAGTAGACAAGCAAATATCAAAGTGTTTCCCGTCTAAAGGATCTGTGTTGTAGTCCTTTTCCTTTGGAAACCTACCCGTGCCTGTCGAAAACTCTTTGGAGCCTTCGTAACAATCCTCATTAAGATCAATAACCTTTTCAAAACTGGGTGGGAGAACCAAAAGTCGCGATCCTGTATGCGCTCATTGGTATGTGAACTTGAAAACGGATTCATTACTCTGCTGTTGAGAGGAGTCCTCTAGCGTGAGAGTGTAAAGTTGTTTTTTTTAAGAAAGAAGATCGTGTTTTTTATATTTCAAGAAACAGAGAAATCTGTTTAGCTTAACACCTCCTTCAAAAACCGAAATTATTATGACCACACAAGTGAATAGTTCTCTCCACTTGCGCTGATTGGCTAACTCGGAGTTGGTTATCCAATTACTATTCCTCTCCGAGTAGCCGGCGTGCGAGATTTGAAATTTCCGACCACATTTTACAAAAATATAGTAGTTTTTTGGGTCGCTTTTTTTTCAGCTTTTGTGGTGTATACTAAAACAATTATCAATTTTTTCACCTTCTCTTCGGTGACTAATAGTTAAATATCAGGTGTCTATAAATTTCAAAGTTGTGCTAGTGAGTATCTTCAACATTTAGAGTCGGACAATTCCTTTTTTTTTATTTCAACTGGATTTGCTTACAGTTCAAGTTTCTTGTCGCCGAGTGAGAAGTCCACCTTTTCCACTGCAGGTCTTCCGGTTCATTATAACCAGGACGACAATTATGCTAATTCTGTATAAATAATTTAGTTGGAACTTGGCTCTAAGTTTTTGCCCATGTGTAGTCAGATGCGGTAATGGAACTGCGACTGAACAACGCGGCCACTAACTTTTATCTGGAAGTAACCACATTGGTTATTAAACGTTTGATATCATAAACTACACAGCTGTCAAATCCACTCGTCCTGCTAAGATAATCCCTTATTTTTTTTAGGCTGTCAGATTCAAGCAATTAGCTGGTTCACTATTGGCAGATTTTCAGATGACGTCTACTCAGCTTCCTCATCCAGATTTGGTTATGGACCTGAAAAGGTCCGACTGAACGGAAATGGTGCATGGTTAATAAGCACCAAAAGAAATGCTAGCGACTTCTTACAAATCAACCTTGGTTATGAGTTCATCATTTGCGCCACAGCAACTCAAGGAAACCCAACTGCTGATCAATGGACAACAAAATACAAGATATATACATCGTTGGACAACATAAACTGGACAACCTACAAAGAGAATGGGACAGAAAAGGTTTGTAATTAACTTTTTAGGGAATATTTGCCATACTCTTTTAAACAAATTCTATGGGAAAATTCACCACCTGACGAGGGAATTCCACGTCAAACTTCACGCCAAAAAAACCACAGGCTCCCCAAGTTAACGATATAATTTGAGCGTCACGATCAGTTAAAATAATAACCGTTTGTATGGGAATTTGCAAACGTCTTTAGGAGTCGAAAATAAAACATCGAACAAAAATGCCTTACCTTGTCTTCTCGATACCCTATCAGTGTTTTTGTGGCGTACTTTGGCCATTTCAGCACTACTCCAGTGGGTTCTAGGTTCGCTGTTTTCTCTTCATATATTTATGTGCCAGTCAAGTTGAAGCTTCAACATCCCCCCCCCCCCCCCACGGGTATACCCCTGACATTTGACTCCTTTTCCTTCTTAGGCGGGGGGAATTTGATCATCTTAGTCTTCCCGGGGCGGGGCATTTGATCACTACTCAAAGGGGGTGGGGAATTTGATCGCTAGCCTCGATTTCATGTTACGTTTGCACGTGCGTTGATAAATCATGGCGGACACAAACTTAGATACATTCTAAGGTAAATATTCCGCATTCGTGGCTGATTAGTTGAAAAGCAAAGGCCTACAGAAAGAGATATTTATACCTGTTGCCTGTCCTCCTTGTGCCTCTTGCAACGTAGGGCCCTGGTTCTCCGTGGCGTTGTCTATTAAAGCATGCTTACATACACAGCTTCAAAAGCATAATATATAGAAGCTACTGAAAAGTTAAGACAGTAATCTGGTAATTTTCCCGGGGGTGGGGGTAATTTCGATCACGTGAAATGGAACTATGATGAGGCATTTGAACAACTTTTTGGCCCGAGGGGGGGGGGGGGGGAGGGACCATTTGAACAAAAATTTTCCAAACATTCAAATGCCCGGGGGGGGGGGATGTTGAAGCTTCAATTTGACTGGTACATTATCTTCAAGGTTGGAAACTCTGATGAAGCAGTCGGAAACATAAACTGCTGTAAATTGTTCCAGAAAGCTCAATTTGACCCGAAATTCCACTGAGACCCCGGATTATAGTGCTGCCACATATTTCAATCGCCATATCAGACGAACGTGCACGAAAAGGAATTGAAAATCGCCAAAATTGGCTAATTTGGCCCTTAGCAGCATGCTTGATTCGGATGTTCCGTGCAGGAAACCGTTGGAAAACACCTTACCGACTGGAAAAATTTGGAAACTTTCGAAAGTCGTCCCCTTGTTCAAACAGGGTAATCGTTCAGATCTAAATAATTACCGCCCAATTTCAGTAATTCCAGTTGTAGCTAAAGTTTTTGAGAGAATTATTTATGATCAACTCTATAATTACCTTACTATACACAAACTCATTTCAAGACACCAATCGGGATTTCGACCTCTTCATTCCACTGTCACTGCCTTACTTGAAGCTACCGATAGCTGGGCTTACAACATTGATCAGGGTAATGTAAACGTAGTCGTTTTCTTGGATTTAAAGAAAGCCTTTGACACCGTCGATCACGATATTCTTTTGTCTAAACTTGCGAAATATGGTGTCAGTGGCACTTCATACAATTGCTTTAGATCATACTTGGACTGCCGCAAGCAACGATGTTTTATAAATGGTTCTCTCTCTGGGGACCATTTCCTTACTTGTGGTATACCTCAAGGTACAATTCTGGGTCCACTCCTTTTTCTAATATATATTAACGACTTACCTTACTGTCTATTAAATTCTGAACCTCGAATGTATGCTGACGACACACACATAACTTTTGCTAGTAATAACACCCAAAGTATTAACACTGTTTTAAATGAGGATCTTGCTAGAGTTGAAAGATGGCTAACTGCTAACAAGCTTACTCTTAACGCATCTAAAACTGAGTTTATGTTGATCGGATCGAGGCAAAGGCTAAGCACGTTTCACAACCCTCCGTCACTTATTATTGACGGTGCACCTATAACTCAAGT
>NC_090893.1:23574617-23667117 GCF_036669925.1 Montipora capricornis
AGCATTCTTCGGGGTATATATCTTTCCACAAAACGCTGAACTACAGTATCGTAGGTGACGGGCTTTTCGTTGTGACTGGCGTAGTGCAAACAATTCGCAGCAAACAGTTAATGTTAGGGAAATTGTCTGGATCACAGGCCTGGTGAAAAAAGAAACACATTCGCAGCGAACCAAAATATTCAAATACCGGTACTTATTTGTTTCTTAATCAGAAAACGTTTTAGCTACATCGAAAAGCAGCGGATTAGCCTTCTTATTTAAGATGTACTTGTATTTATTTTATATTTCAATTTAGGGGGTTCGATCACCCCTGAACACCCCCTCCCCCTCTCCCCCAGGTCGGCCCCAGGTTTTCAACAATCTGTCCGGAGTTTGTTGGGATCATAAAGTCATTAAAAAGTGGAAGTGGGATATGACGAACTTGTAGCGAAATATCACCACGTAGTGAAATCTTAGTCCGTTCTGATTCACGGTCATAGACCGAATGCATAAATGGGGGCCTCACTTTTTTAAGCCTCGTTTGTATGGACAAAATATAAAATAAATGTTTCTTGAGAGTGAGGCTAGTAAGTCTAATTAGTACAGAAACAAAAGAATACATTTTTGGCCGCCATTTATGCATTCCGTTTATAAGGAGCAAGCTCCCAAGAAGGGCTGTTCCATGCACGGACTCTGACATTTCACTACCGCACCGAAAAATTCTAAGACCTATTAAAATACTCTTCGACGACATTTTTATGAAGTCGCGTTGCTTTGCCTAGACTTTCGAAAAGTCCTTCGTCTCATGTAGATGACGCGCAGAACGAAGGACTTTTCATACGTAATTGGTGCCAATTTTAGCGACCCAAGCATCAGAGTAGTCCTCGTGGACCCCAGGGGATAAGCTCAGGGGATAGAATTGTCATTCAAAATTTGGCATACACCGTGAAGCGTGACTTTCCACATAGCTACTTAGGCCACCGGATATTCCGAATTGCGCTACTATCAGGGAAAAGCAATTCAAGAATATCTGTCTTGCGGAGATATGTTTGTGTCTGCTCCAACGGGAGCTGGGAAAAGTCTGGTCTTTGAACTAGCCCCCTACGCTTTTGATCAATTACGTGGAGAGGATTGCAATGCTATCGTCTTTGTAATTGTTCGACTTATTTCGCTTATGAAAGATTTGGTCTCTAGTCTCAATTGTCGTAGCATTAGAGCGTCATATGTACAAGACAACATATTTGATCAATTTGTGACACTGCACGAACATTAAATTGTACATTAAAATTTTGACTATTGATTAACATATTAATGGTATACGGTATACAATTTAAAAAAACTTGGTCTCGCTACTTTCGGGACTTACTAGCGGCCACAAAAAATTGACCTTAATTCGGGGGTCGTTACTATAGGAACTTTACGGTATTACTGTATGTTCTTCCTGAATCAACAGCTTCCGTTCCGTCACTCACGCAAGACATTAGCAAGCTTAAGCACGCGCGTTTTTGAGACACGGACAGCAACCGGAAGTGAGCTGTTTTCCCTTTCAACTTGTCTTTACACGACCACAAAATATCTTTTCTCCATTAGAGATGATTGGTACAAAAATCTGGGAGACACCACTGACCTGGCACGCGAAATGTTCTCTTCTGTTTGCCGTCCGCGTCTCAAAAACGCACCTGCTTAAACTCCCTATTTTCCAGGCGCCTTGTTCCTAATAAGGAAAACAAATTAAACAATCTTTAAGTTCCCTTTATTGTAATTATTTTGGACTGCCTTAGCTGGATGATGCCATCACCATTCTCAAATCTGTTTATCTACTGAGAATAGCAAGGTCAGATGCATTTTACAGTACACATTTTCTCAGAGTGAAATAGTTCTCACGAATTGTTTCCGGATTCCGGATTCCAGCTTTTAGTGCTGCCATTTACTTGTACTTTGTAGGGACTGACACATTGCGGTCTTGCCAATAAATTAAGTTTTTGATCAGTTTATAATATTTATAGAAAACTGTTAAGAAAATATTTGGGATATTTAGAATGTTTTCACAATATTTAGGGGGAGACAGCGAGATATTTCGGAAAAATATCAGGACTTTCCGGAAACATATTTAGACGATTTTACGAGATATTTGTAGCTAGGACTAGAGGAATGCGTGAATTGGAAAATTTTTTTTAGGCTGAAAATGTGTTTGGACATCAAGTAAGTAATGCTGCTGGCGAAAGATGGACCCTTGAAAACTTCATCGTCGAGAAAAGCAATGTGTTCACACGAAAATTGAAGGGGCGAGCGCACGCATACATTGACTTTACTTCTACAGGATAGTAATTTCAATATACAATATTGGTTTCTAAATGAGCCGTGTACATATCTAATCTTACATATATGAGTAGTTAAAGAAATGCTAAAATTCTCTTAAATAGTACTAATGTTAGCTACATGTATGTTGCAGAATCTAAATTAATAAAACCAAAATTTGAGTATAGACCCATTTCAGAAATTCCCAATCTGGAGGACAAAACAATGGTTGTTCTCTCCCATGAGAGAAACAAACCTTTCAAATGCAAAACTATCTTATTGTTTTGTCCTCCAGACTGGGAATTAACTGAAAGGGGTCTATTTTATAATAGAAAATAATAATTATTGATAAGAATAAATATAATAAATAATTAAAAAAAAAAAATCTAACTATCGGATTGATCGTCCCTAAAAAAACTTTTTTAAAGCGAATCTCAAATGTCACTTGGAAGTGCATCCCATGCTGTTGCCCTCGACAAGCAAAAGATCTTTTTAACCAGTTTGTCTCAGGTTTGGGCAAGTGCATGTCAAACTTGCTGCTTTCGATGTCGGATGTTGTAGTTATGCATCCAAGGCTGTGCTCTAAGGGAAATTTCGGGGAGCCCTTTGGGCTCCCAAGCATTTCAGCTGGGGCGCCCAACCCTCCAAGTTGGTTGCCCGAATTAATTAATTCTTTATTAACTAATTATGTTACATGTGAAATCATGTGGAACGGCCCTTGAACTGATTGTTTTGTACGAAGGAAAAACATTTTCAGAGAGGTTTCGTAAACTGTAACCATCAGGGTCCGGTTGTTCAAAAGTCGATTCACGCTAATCCCAGATTAAAATTTAACCAAGGAGTTTGTTTGTCTACTCCGAAATGATGTTCAACGCTGATACTCGGCGGAACGTTACATTAGAAGAAGTTAATCGTGAAAAATAAAAATAGGCCAAAAAAAGTTACACCGAAAAGTTAAAAACTTGGAACAAAAGTTTAGGCTAATCCTGGATTAAGTTTATCGGCTTTCGAACAACCGGGCCCAGCATATTAATTTTCTTAGCCGCCTTATCTGCTAGAAATACAATAAGCCAGAGTGGCAGAGGGCGACTGGGTAGTTTTTCTCACTCGCCCGAAGCCAAATGTTAGTCGCCTCAGGCGACCGGGCGCCGTTAGAGCCTCTCAGAGTCCCATATTCAATAGCCGTTCTGACCAATCGTGATAGGAAAAAGACTATTCCTCTGTGAAAGGCGGTCTAGCTCAGTTTGCCTAAGAATCGAAAAACACCCTGAACAAAAAAGACATTACATAAGAAGTCGCGCCAGTCTAGTTCACCTGGAAATCGAAGAAATGTATTTCAGCGATTTCAGCGATGTATAAAAATGTTATTCACTTTGGCCGGTAAGCGTAAAAATGCTCCGGTTAGTGTTTTGAGGGCTCTTGAACCGACGACAGCATGCCTCCAAAACAACAGTTAAATTAGGCGGCCAAAGACGGTGGAAGAACAAGAGAAAAAAGACTTGGATGACTGCATTGCAAAGGTTACCAGGAACGCAACAAGGTAGTCATTTAAGGTTTTCTCCGAGTGGCAGATATCAAGGAACAACAAAGAAAGGAGTCATTAAATGCATAATTTATGTTAATAAACAAGAGGCATTACATAATGCCACTCGTGGTATTATATAAATCTTCATTTTGCATTCCATTGTTCATGTATTTAACCCGCTATTTTGAAATCCCTGGAGCCACGTTGAAATCCCTCCCCAGGCTTTCAGGTTTGTTGGGTGAATTACCAAGTATAACAACTTACTCACGTGTCTTGAGAAATTCATCCGATCGGTCAAAACAACTATTGAATATGGATGAGTATTTTTAAAGCATACACAAGCCATTTTGGCTGTTAGCTTGGTACGATGTGCAATATATGATTATCCTATGACAGTCTAAATTCATCAGTGTGTACGCTGAGCAATTTTATGGTAGCTTTCCTTTGTATAGGTTTATCGTATATATTAAGGGGGCGTTCGATTGACTGTATTCTGGAATAAGAATACATGGAATAGAAGTAAGAAAGCCTTCGTTTTTACGGAGATTCACATTAAAATTGTCAAAGAAGTGCTGAAATGCTATTTATTATTATTATTTTTGCTTGAAAACGCCAGAAATATTTGTTTGGAACCAACTGTCCTATAACTAGTTTTCGAGGCCTGTAGATGCCCTCTTACTTATGATTTTTCTTATGGGGCACCTGTATATGGAATGTTCTTGGCACGCTCTTCCCGAGCGTGCCGAAATGTAGATTAATTTTATCCCCTATGTCTTTTTTGTTAGTATATGATCGATCCCCACTGGTATCTCGTTAATCAGTGTCGTTTTAGAATTACGACCTAACGTACTGTTTATTAGTTTTCGAGTTTCTCTTACGTTGCCGCTCAGTATTGTCTTGGATGTCGTAGTTGAAATATTTCTAAGAAATATTCTTGAAATATTTCTTAGAGGCTAATGCGGGGGAATATATTAGAAAGTATTTGCATTTGAAAAGATTCTCCCGCATTAGCCTCCATTGCAAGCTAGTTCCAGTCCAATACCGAGAATACGAATATGGACGTCTACGCTTGGGTTATTATACCGTGAGTCTGCGCATATGGAATTAGGAAAAGAAACACCGAAATACAATGCATCTTTTGTACTTTTATTTTACGTTTTGAAAATACATTCATGAGAGTTGTAAGTTCATTTAGTTTGCCTTTTGCACTACAAAGCTTATGATTTCACTGCTTTGTTCATCTGGTACCGATGTAGTTTTCTGTTTGGAGTTGATCTTGGAGGGTGTGCCAAATCTGCGAGCCGTGCGAATTTCGCATTTAAGTCTAAGCACCCATTTCAAATAGCGCTGATAAACAGTTATTAAGTCTAAGCACCCATTTTAAAACGGTTAGCTTTCAATAACTGTGTGACTCGCATGTTGACTAGCATGGCTCGTCATCTTGGCTCGCATGGCTCGCTGACTCGCACATTGGTACAACTCGCGAGAATTCCGCTTAAGCTGCTTTGACACCTTGTGCATTGTTGTATGAAATAACAGTCGCGTAGAAAATTTGATCATGGAAACATAGCCGTGTAAACATTGTCTGCCTTGTGTCTGCGTTGCCAGAGACATTTCAATGCATAAAACGTGGCTTTGCATGTAAAAGTGTGCATGTGGAAGTGATGCATGAAACAATATCAGCTGGAGAAATACCAGCAACTCCGAAGCCTTTTGCGTGACTACAAAGCTTCAACCCTCAGGAGAATCAGTAGCTTCCATTCAAGCCAACATTAAAATCCTCATAGTATTTCCGTAACTTCTGCCATTGAAACCACTTTCCAAATTCACAGTCGATCTTATATAGTCGGTAACAGGAATATTAAAACTAAGGAACAATAATATTATTACATCACGATGTACACAAAAAATGTCACCGGATTGGCTAAATTTACACAATATGGATTTCATGTGTTGGCTTTTACCTCCGCTGGTGATGGAATAAACAGTTCTGTTCTGTTCGATTCCAAACACGAGAAAATTGATGAAAGCCCGAGACCGTTAGGCCGAGGGCTTTTCTTGTTTTTGAGTGTTTGGAAACCCCGGTAAAACAAGAAGCATGAGTTTTTGAAATGGCTTCTCAATCGGTGCCTAATTGCCAACAAAAGAAAGCGCACAGTTGGTGATGATAATGTCAGTGTTTTTTCCCAACTGAAGCTTCTTTATTTCAAGTAGCCACAATTTGCATTTAGTGGCGTCCAGCTAGTTCCGAAACATGGATGGGTTAGGTGAGGATGAATTTTGCCGGTTTCGACCTCCCAAAAGTGTGCAAGAGGAAGATTCTTTGCTTGTACAGTCCAAGCCTAAAAGTACACGGTACAAAGACAAGTGGGCCGTTGTTTGGATATCCAAACACGCTGTTTTTTTACCGCGGTATCAAGGTGCATCCATGTGACCTAAATGCGGTCACGCAATTGGTTTATCACTTGATGAATTATTAATGAGTTTAAGAAGTTATGTGTCAAAAGCTCAGTCAAGCGTAACAAAGTAAACTATGTACATGTACCATTAAAGGAAATTCAAGTCAGATGAAAAACAGTTTAAACATGAACTTTGCCACACTTTGGCTCTCTTTGTATCTCATTTTGTTGCAATTTGATTGGTTACTTTAAACAAGCCTTGAAATCTGATTGGTTGTTTTGTTTTAGTGTTCCTTTCTCAATGGCTGGGGAAATTAAGATGCGATTTAGAGCAAACAAAGTGTCATCTGTGAATAAACCACACTGCTGAGGGCAAGGATCATTACAAGCTGTGTTGCTGTCTCTTTCATATCATTTATGTGTCATTGAAATCTGAACTGTAGAGTCTCCATGTTTACCAGGGGCATAAAAGGCCAATAATATCCAGAGACTAGGGAAAACAATTCATAAAAAATAAAAAAAATCTTTGCATTAGATTTCAAAGGCATAAAGTTTATCGTTGCACTCATGTATAATGGGTGAAAGTGTTTCATGTCGCAAATTTTAATCGTTATTGCATGTGAAGTCATCTGCAGATATACCTGTTCATGACAGTTAAGCGTAATAATAATAATATTGTTCCTTAGTTTTAAACACACAGATAGTTAAATGCATGTGCTAAAAATTTCATGAAAACTATTGCATTGAAAATTTGATTCTATTTTATAGCAGTTATGACTTATGTAACCACGCAGCCGCCATTGTTAGATGACAGTGGAGCAGGTCTTTTCATTGCGAGTATTCTTGGTTTTTCCATTGGCGGTGTATCTTTGCTTGGCTTTCTCCTCCTTATTGGTTTTTCTTGCTATAAAAGGGAAAGGAAGAAGTATCCTGCAAAGTGGTAAGCTTTTGCTTCTTTTAACTGGTACAGTAGTTTTTAATGACTCATAAATTGGGGTAGATAACACAATGCTTCTTTTTTCAAACTACGATAAAATAATAATAATAATAATAATAATAATAATAATAATTATTATTATTATTATTATTATTATTATCATTATCATTATCATTATTATTATTATTATTATTATTATTATTATTATAAAACCTTTTATGTATTTCAAAAACTGAAAACTGCCTGCAATGAAATTGACAAAGGACATTGTAGATTTTAATATGATCAGAAAGAAGTGAAGTCGTGCTGAGGCCAAAGATATGCAATTTTTGACACAAGAACTTTTGTCTACGCAAAGATAATACATTGTTGGGTAAAAAACTTATCAGTACAGTGATCACGCAAATCAGAAAACCCATGTACATTTGTATTCCCAAAAATGAGTTAAATTTTATGGCTGGATTCGTTTGCAAATTTACGATAAAGGGAGCAAAAGGAAAATCTCACGTCTAATGAATAAAATTCAATAGAGCTGTGAATTTCAGTTTGTTTTTATTGCTATGCAAAAACTTCCAGTGACTTTCAAAATCTCTGGCTTTTCTATCTTTAGGCAAATAGTATTGTGAAAATTTAGACAAATGTCGTAAATTGCGCACACGAAGTAGTGATCGGAAGGTCGTAGGTTCGACTCCTGAAAAGTAGCACTTGGATTTTTTTCGAGTATCCCAGAAACACCATCAAAATCATGGACCATGCCCTGGCTCCAACGAGTCCCCTATAGCTCAGTGCTTGAGTATCCGAACTAGTCATCTGAAGGCTGTCGTAGGTTCAATACCTGCAAAGGAGCTCTCGGATTCTTTCCGAGTATCACTGAGTTACCATCGGAAATATCCTCTCTTCATTTCATTCACCGGGATTAAAATTTGTCATCCACTTCATTTAATATAATTATAGCGAGAATGCATGCTGCAGACAATTTCAGTCAGTGCAGTTTAGAGGCACAGTTGTCATTGGAACCTACGATCATGGACAAATTTGGCCTTTGGGACACTCATTCCAGTGCACATTTTTGGGACTTCACTCAGGCGCTTTTCCGCCTCCCCACCCAATCAATGTTGGGCATAAACTGGTCCACTCTCAGTCCTGCACACTGTTTTCAGTTCATTTCCCTCAAGTAACATTGAATGGGGGAAGGGGGTTGCAAAAGAGTCCATAATATGCGATAAGTGAGTTGAAAGATAAAATGCTGAATTGTTCTTAACAATTTGTCCATGATTGTAGTTTAATGGCCTAGCTTCCACTAGTTTCCTATAGCTCAGGGGCAGATAGAGCATCCAAACTAGTTATCGGAATGTCGTACAGTGTAGGTTCGACTCCTGCAGATGGCCACTCTGATTTTTTTCAGAGTACCCCTGAGTCAACATTGAAAAATAAATCTCTTCATTTCATTAACCCGGGGGTTAACATGAAACATCTCGTTCTGTACAATTGCAAATATACTCCATTTCGACACTTTAGTCCTAGCAGTAAAGAGACTGAGATCATTGTCACATGAGCAAAACTGGGCTAATATCTCAAAGACATTTTTTTGCCCTGAAATGCTCATTTTTGGCGAGTAGGCCTTTTGGATGTTGTCCTTTCATAATAGACTGTTTTCATGTGACGTCACGGCGGCCACATTGGTGTCCCTAAACAAAGGAACAGCGGCCATGTTGGTGTCCGCAACTAATTCTCCGGGAATTGAGCTCTGTTGTGTCATACAAACGTTTTCCTTTGTTTCGGTAGAAAAAGAAAGTTAATGATCATGTGTGAGTGAAAACACTCTATACCCTGAAAAATCCCATAAGTTCACAAATTTAGTTTTTTTATGACATCACACTTTAGAACTCTGTGAGGTAATGAGAAGGTCCAAGGGTGGGTCGAAGCTGCAGGGTACCATTTGGAAAGATGTAAGGTTGTTCAAAATGATGATCTGTGACCCAAATCTCATTTAAGACTCAATGGATTGGTCTCGCATAGTCTCAGAGTTCCATAAACAAAACAAAAACATAGCAAGAAAGGCTGTTGTGAAAGCTCTATTTTGTTTATAGTCCAAAGCCCTCGTAGCCAACTATTAGAGATAAGCCCCATTCCTTCTGCGACCTAAAATAAAATTTGTTGTGACGTTGCGTGAGTCCCATAACTTACTGAAACCTCGTTCCACACCTGGATAGCTGTAATTGATGTTGTTCCTTTGGGTTGTATTTTTCTTTAGGACAGCAAAGGATATTAAACCACTGATATCCTGCCAAATTCCTCCGGAGAGAATAGAATTATTGGAAGAGGTGGGTCAAGGAGCATTTGGGAATATGCACAAAGCCAAATTGATTGACGGATTGGAGTTCTTTAACAAGAATACCAAAGACGCGTGCGAGAAAAATTTCAAGTACAAGATCGTTGCTGTTAAAGAATTACATGGTGGGTATAATTATGAAAGTGTCTATTCCTTGTATGGATCACACACCGAAGTAATTACCTTGCATTTGTATCCCGGGAGTCAGTTAAGGTAAATAAGTACGCAATGCAAGCATCAACTATTTAGCTTCGACTTCAACTGCATTGTATTATTATTTTGGATGTTTGTTCTAGCGAACTGCCCAACAATAGTTGAATACCTCTTCATAGAGTTGGTTGGCTGTTTGGGTATGGCTAGCCTTTACATCGAATAGGGCTTTGCAGTCTGTAAAAATTTTAGTCATCTACATGTAGTCAGGTGTTAATATATTTATGCCTTGGACATTGTGATAAAGTTGCTTTTCGCTTTGCACGAGACACACGTCTCATTCAGAAGCATGATGCCATTAATGGTACTTCGTAATGTGTTAAAAGGAGTTCCCTTAGGCCTAAGAACTTTAATTCATGCATCGCTCTTTGGTTGGGGTTTTGGATGACGTCATGGTAAGAGGGTCAGTTTGTGACTCCTATACCAAGTAACGTGAATCTCATTATATAGCAGTATGTCGATGAGTGTGATTGCACTTATGTCATGACACTGCATGCAGCAGCAAGCGACTCTCAAGGGTGAACCGGTTTAGGACGATTAAAGGACTACTTTACGGGCTAGAATTCGAAATATAGTGTTGTTGATGTAGGGATAAGGGACACTTGATTTATTCCCTTGACTCAATAAGCTGTAAACTCAAGAGAAGCTTAATAATCCTTTGCAATTGTAGTTAAAGTCCTGAATTTTTCAGGCTTCTTTACGCAACTGCAAAAATTGCGTTTATAACTGCGAGGATCATAGCTTCGCTTGATTTCATATCCGTAGTTCATATGTGATCCATTTCATATATAATTTCATCGTAGATTCATTCCTCACGGGAACATTGGAACCCACAACTGCGAGGATCATATATGATCCATTTCACATATAATTTCATCGTTAAGCTGTAAACTGCAATTTTGTTTAGCAATTATTCCGCGAGCGCACATCAAATATGAGATTGTAAATAGCTAACGAGGCGCGTAGTGCCAAGTTGGCGATAACCAGTCTCATATCCAACAAGTGCGAATGGAATAATTGTTTTATTAATTTTTCATTACATTCTGAACGCTTGGACATTTGGAAATTTAGGCCAATTAGCTTCCAATTATGTCATACAGTATATGAGCTGATAACCGAGATTGAGTGAACCAGTCACAAAGCTAGAAACACAATATTCGAGGTCAAAGATTTAATAATAAAATATAACCAGGTATAAGATACTGAATTACTTCGGAAATATTCTGGCTGAGTATAAATTAAAGCTCCTTGTGGTAATAACATATTGCTGAAAGAAAAACTAATGATACCTCGATTACTTGGCAATTTAAGACGATATCACACCAACGGTAAAGCCCATGAGGACAGTAAACTTAGACTTAAAAATAATCAGACTTGACAACTCCTAAAGTTTGTAAAAATAAAATTAATTACTGAGAAACTATTTATACAAAACCCATGCAACAATAATTAAGGAAATATCAAGGATTTAAACTAATTACTCGCATATCAGTCCTTTGCAAGCTTCTGAGTGACAGCCACTTCTTGAAATGTAGCTTCTGATATGTATCTCACGGAGGCACGGAAGCTACTGGCATCAAAGACTCCACATGCTGGTTTTTGTGTTCAAGGTACGAAAACGCAACTCCTAATCAGTGTTTGGTCTTCTGTGCATTTTTGGGTGTCCTGTGCAATTAATAAGCGAGTATTTTTTGAGATTGCATTTGTGTCGACACACATGTGCCGCTTTGAGGCGCTTGCTTACGTTCCGCGCTAACCCACGTGGTGATTCGTTTGTCCTCGGCGTTCATCAGCAGGGGAATCAATCTCGTCTTGCCCACCCAGGCGCCCAAAGTGGTATCGGTATTGCTTAAACGGGCGCGCAAGTGTTATTGATAAGATAAGATAAGATAAGATAAGATAAGATAAGATAGTTTGGAACATTTGCTGTGGTCTGATATTCTGTTTTCGAAAAGGTGTCATCTTCTAAAAGTTTTGAAGTTTGCTGAATCTTCGTACAGCGTGCATGTCAGTTTAATTCTCAAGCTTAACACAGAAGATTTTAGTTAGTTCTAAAAATCTTTCTGTCTTCTTTAGCAATCATCATTTCAAATTTCGGAGAAATGGGTCCCACTGCGAATAATTTATGATTTTTTTTCAATGTTCTCTCAAAAGGGCAAGTTGATAGTATGCATAATTGGGCAAATTTGGGCAATCAAGGTACGTCTGTGACGCGTCACAAATATGTTTTCACAAAATTTTCCCAAATCGTCAAGTATTACCACAGAAGACAAGAACATCATTCTAAAAGCTTATTCTATGCAAAAAGTAGGTTCTGGAGGTAATTTTGAGAGTAGAAATCAAGTTTACGGCCGACGGTAAATACAAGCACATTGTTGAGGCCGCATGGAATATTTAATTACGTTTACACAACAAAAAGATGCTAACCCCACTTTGATATGAAAATCTTTTACTATTGCCATAAAATTTATCCAGATATGTTCACTAGGCTCTTTAAAAATTAAGCTCTCTATGTAATTTTTTTCCGTGATTTCAAGTAAAATTCCCTGGATTTCATTCCCTTCGGTGCGGGCCATTTCTGTCTCACTCGATGGCGATTTTCGGCATATCACAGTATGATGTCATTTCAACAATCCTTTGTTTATTTCAACCAATTCCAAGAAAAACTGGGCAGTGATTGTCTAATTTCATAAACATCCGATGTACCAGATTTGTAAGGAAATGGAAGTAACGCAATTTCTCAACAATCTTACCCTGAACGGCTGCAATTTTGCGACCGCGGTGGAGGGGGGTGAGGGAAATGGATTCAAAAGGAAGCTCAGTTTAAACTGATGATTGGATGCTCTTAAAAATAACCAAGAAAATTATCCAAAGAAATGGTTTTGAACAAAATGAGGACCCGGATTTTAAAGCGCTCATTGGCCTTACATACATACATACATACATACATACATACATACATACATACATACATACATACATACATACATACATACATACATACATACATACATACATACATACATACTTAATTGACCGCTCCCCATAGGGGCTTTTCAGGGCCAATGAAACAATCAACGAAACAACAGAACACAACAACAACAACTGTTAAGAATTCCAACCTGCTGGAGGCAAACCAGTTGGCTATTTACAAGTGCAGCTGGGAAGTTGAACCAGGGATTACCAGGATCAAATTCAACGAGTAGTCAGAGCGGGTCTTGAACCCGGGAACCCCGGATCTCAAGGCAAGCGCCCTAACCACTGGGCCACACTGCCTCACAAACGACTGAACCTTGTAGAACATCTATTGCACCGATAAGGGCCTGTTTATATGGAGATAGGGCGACCCTTCTAGAAGGGGCACCCTCTTAAAAAGGTAAACCTTGCCTATTGTATTTTCCGCTTTGGTTTACATGAGAGGTAGGGTAACCCTAGGGGTAGGGCCACCCTATCTGCTTGGTAGGGTAACCCTAGGAGGGCCAACGTTTTGCCATGTGAACACTTGAGGTAGGGTCACCCTTCTAGCAGGGTCAACTTTTGTGGGATCGGATAACTGTCAGATTGCAGCGAAAGTCTGTAATGAGGGTCACCCCTTCTCCATGTAAACAGGCCCTAAAACAAAATGTTCTATTAAGTTGTCTGACGCACTCTACAAGCACTTGGACAGAACCATACGATATCACTAGCCTTCACAACCTTTTCTCTGTACGCAAGCCTTACTTTAAAATGTGCAAAAAAATCATGTTCATCTATCGCACGAACCATCCATCCTTCCCCCTCAACTGATACTTGTACGCCTTAAAAACATATCGAACTCACTCTCCTAAGCTCCGACTACCCATAGTTCTAAAGACTAAAACTCCATTGGTTTTTGTTTTTGGTAGGACACGTTTGACTAGTTAAGGTCGGAAAAATCAGGAAGTACAGTGAAAAGAGCTCGTCTTAAGTTTAGCGGGTTAAAAATGCAAGCTGTTTTCTCAAGCAAAAACCAGGGATTGTCTCGCCTTTATGACCGGAAATTCCCTCAAAGAGTTATACTATCTCGAGAGATGGTATGTAACTCGTCCTCATAAATGCCACAGCCAATTACATTGCCCGTAGTGACAGAAAAACGGAAATACTGGGTTGTGCTTTACCGCATAGACTGCACTCAGATTACAATAAAATAGATAACCGTTCATCACACTGCACATGAAAGACTAAGCAACCTACTTTGAAACTGATTTGTTCAACATTATTTTATAATTTTTTTGCTCAAGAAAACGCCAATGAAGGGCAGAAATTAGAATTTCTGAATGAGATTGAGCTCATGAAGGTACTGGGGAAGAATCCAAACGTGCTGAGTTTTGTGGGCTGTTGGACAGAGGCCACTTCACAGAAGACGCCTCTTCGTCTGATTGTAGAGTATGTTCCCCATGGAGACTTGCTTCACTGGTCAAGAGCAAAAAGAAGTCAGGTAATTATTTTAGCCAAACATCATTAGTAATCCAATTCCTATAGATGCATTAAGTATTAAGGGGAAAACAAACAATATTACAACATTTGGATAGGAAAATTCAAAGGAATGTTTTTTCCTAAGGCGAGCTTCACTGGCATCTTAAAACTAAAATCATCTGGCCTCAGTTGTTCCAAGGGTGGATAGCGCTGTCCACTGGATAACTCAATCGGTTTTGCTAGTGTTTATCCGCTGGATAGTGATTTATCCGGTGGTTAGCGCTATCCACCTTTTGAACAATCGAGGCCTGGGTGTTAGCCAAAACAAATTATATGGTTGTACTTTTTGGGTCAATGAGGACCACAAACCGTTATTAATGATAATACTTACAATTGCTTACTTGTATACACAGATTAGAGGCTCTACCTTGGGAGCTGCCCTCATTACTAAAAGCAAAAAACAATACACAGGAACAAAAGAATGCAACACAGCTACACTAGACCAGGTTAAATGTTGATGTTAAATCCAGGACACAGACCTGGTAGATCTTTATTCTCATTCCTTTGTGCCATTTTTTTTTTTTAAGTGGAGCAACATGAACTGCCTAAAGCCTACAGTAAACAGTATAGGATAGCCTTGTACAAATTATGTGCCTACAGCTAAAGCTGATAGATACATGTACCAACAGGCCATATAATTGTGATTCAGGGATGCGGCTAAGCACAGGCTGCTGGTGAAAATCGCCGCTTGAGAAAGGGGTGAATTTTTACCGTCGATCGAAGCAACTGAGAAGACCGCAAATTATTCTCCACAAAGTTCAAAAGTCATCCGATGTGTTAATAAAAAAAATTGAATTTCTGTTAATCTACACAGAATTATCATTAGAATTTATCGATACTGGAAATGAAGTGAAAGCGTTGTTTAGGTACTTTTGTGCATGTCTTCTCTTTCCCTGTATTTGCCACCTTGAACAGTGCCGGGTGTTGCGAGACACTGGAAACAATCTTGTTACCAGGTCTGTTTGATGCTCAGAGCACGAACTTACCGCCTCAATAGAACCTTCAACCGGATGAATTTATTCTTAGCTGCATCCCTGGTGATTATGGTTTACAGATAAATTTAAATAAGGTTTTACAGTTAATTGAACGTTTAAAAAAGTGTTAAGCTGCTGTTACACCTTGAAACTATTCGCAGAAACTTGTGGATAACGGCGCTGCGAAACACGTTTCAGGAGACATTCGTGACACTTTTTTGAACTTCTGTTGCGAGACAAGTTTCACGAAAAGTAGAACCGCTTTCCACTTCTCTAACTGTTACGGCAATCGCGGTGGTGATAAAAAGAGGAGTTTCACTGTGTACCACCACTTCGAAACTGGTTTCGCTTGGTCTTGTTACGCTACGCTGTGTAAGCCAATCACAAACTGGCTAAGGCCATGTAAACAACATTTCGAGACCAGTTTCAACGTTCCTGAACGAGCTTCGACCTTTTATGTTACACGGTGCAACGCCTGCTAAAACTTTTTTGCAGCGCCGTTGCACACAAGTCTCAGCTAAAAGTTTCAATGTGTAACAGGGGCTTTATGCTGCCGTTGATAATTTTGTAGTGATCATGTAATCTGTTGTTTCTCTTACTAGAAGGGCAATCTGACATTTAGAGTTTTAGAGTTCTAGAAGGCAGAGTAGAGTGTTAACACAAATTGATTTGACTGTAAAAGAAATAAAAGGTAGACTAGCCCAAAAAAGATAATTAACTTGAAGGCTGAGGCTTAATTCAATGTTTGCATGTTAACTCAACTGCAATGAATCTTTTGTTAATTTAACAGAATAAATTTCTTACTTAGGGTGGTGAAGCAGATGGGATTAAAACAGATGTGTTGTATGAAAACAGCTGCATTTCCGCATGTGCCTCAGAACATGAGGAAATCATCGCTTCTGGCAACATTGATTCTGCATCACCCTTGATGTGCTTCCCCTCTACATCGGCAGAAGATCACAAAGAAACAATCACCTTTAGCAGCAATGAATGTGTGATACCCATGATTGCCATTAGCTACCCTACCACATCTGGGGAAGGACAGAAAAAAGCCCTCCCTTCTGGCAACGATGAATGCACAGTACCTTTTTTAAGCCTCCGTTCAGTAAGTGGAGAAGAATATGATGAAACCATCGCTTCTGGAAACATTGATTCTGCATCACCCTTGATGTGGTTCCCCTCTACATCGGCAGCAGATCACAAAGAAACAATCACCTCTAGCAGCAATGAATGTGTGATACGCATGATTGCCATTAGCCGCCGTACCACATCTGGGGAAGGACAGAAAAAAGCCCTCCCTTCTGGCAACGATGAATGCACAGTACCTTTTTTAAGCCTCCCTTCAGTAAGTGGAGAAGAATATGATGAAACCATCGCTTCTGAAAACATTGATTCTGCATCACCCTTGATGTGGTTCCCCTCTACATCGGCAGCAGATCACAAAGAAACAATCACCTCTAGCAGCAATGAATGTGTGATACCCATGATTGCCATTAGCCGCCCTACCACATCTGGGGAAGGACAGAAAAAAGCCCTCCCTTCTGGCAACGATGAATGCACAGTACCCTTTTTAAGCCTTCCTTCAGTAAGTGGAGAAGAATATGATGAAAACATTGCTTCTGGCAACAGTAAAAGCACAATACCATTGTCCAGCACCCCTCCTGCTTCTGCAGGAGACGATGAAGGAGACCTCATCGGTGATATCAATGATGAGAGTGGGATTCCTTTGCTCAGCTGCTCTTCAACATATCCAGCAGGAAATGAAGAAACTGACATCGCTGATGGCAACAATGCGATACCTTTGGTGGTATTTTCGTCATCCGCGTCAAACCAGGGAGATGTTCCCACCAAAAATATGGGCGATGAATGTGATAAGGATTGCGAGTCATTTGCTCCACTGGATCTTGTAAAACTTGCTTGGCGGATTGCGCGTGGCATGATTAGTTAATAAACCAAACCATTTGGTTATATTGGCTATTGCTCAGCTAGCTTCAGGGTCTAGGCATTGCGGCAATAAGATCTCTGTTTGTGACTGGGAATCACGATTACCTAAACTCTGGTGGTGGTTGATTGGTCCTCTGATCTTTGTGCAGCTTTGTAATGCCTGGCTTGGCATATCAGTACATGTTATTGCTCCCAGTTTCTTTATGGTGTTCTGTTAGTATCATCCTGATGAGCTTTTTAGTGGAGTGCAAGTATTGAACTCCTATCTTTGTATAAACAAATTCTTTCATTTAAAAAGTGCCAAGACCTAAGGCTAAGTAAGTATATTCGAAGGAATCAATTATGTTAGGAGTCACTTTCACTGGATGTACAATTGGCGTGATATGATCAAGAAGTCTCTTTGGCCCGACGGTTTCTTGAAATTCTCCAGTTCCCAAGCCACTAGCCAGGACTTTGCATCTCAAATCCATGGTAAGAAAGTCAAGATTGCTGACTTTGGATTGATGCGGCAATTGTACCATGAGGTGTTCGAAGAAAAAACTGGGAAGAAACTGCCAGCGAAGTGGATGGCTCCTGAGTCAATTTTTGATGAGATCTTCACCACCAACAGTGATGTGTAAGTATCATGTTTCGTTTATTATATTCATTAAATTCAAGATAATCAATATGATGTTAGTGCATTTTTCATTCAATGGATTGTATTCAATGTAAGAGATAACTTGTCATCTTTGGTATTGTATGAAATAAATTCCACTTCTAAGTTCAAACTACACACCAGCAGCAAAATGAACACTGTTTGGTAATTTTGCTGATCCATTTGTTTTACTTGCAGTTGGTCCTATGGCATAGTCTTGTGGGAAATTGCAACTCTTGCTCAGTGATAACAATTATTTAATCAATTTTAATTAATATATTTGTACCATATTTTTGGTCATTTGCCGATAATGAGACTCCAATGCCAGAACTTGTGTTTTGTGAAACTATACTCATTCAAAAGTGTGTGTATCTCTCCGGTATTACTATAACCTGGCCTCAGTTGTTCAAACTAAGCTTGGATAACGTTATCCAGTAGATAAGTCGCTATCCATTTTTTATAAAATGTACTCCACATTGAACGATTAAACGTTGGCCAAGACTTCACACACACCTACATGTAATACGTTAATATTCAGGGTGTGCATATTCATAGTTCCTTATGCAAAGACTGAAATCTTCGCTTAAATTAACATTATCGGATAGTGACTGATACTGATTGTTTACTGACTATGTATAGGCAATTGACTGGCTGACTAACTTCCCAATGGCCCACTTCCCATCTGACTTAAATGTTGAACGAACAAGCGAACAAAGGAACGATTTTCTTGTTTATGTTTTTTTGCACTTTAGAACCTTATTACATAAATTCTTAGTGGCTCCCATATAAAAAGGGGAGGGATGCTCGTCGGAAAGCCCAGGCTTTTTTTGACCCCTAAAAGAGGCCATATTAAAACAGACAAAAAATGCAGTGACTTTTAATGATGGCAAAGACATTATCACCTAATAGTTTCACCTACGTGAAGAGATATATCAGTGTAAGTATACAACTTTTATATTTCTTCACAGCGCAAAAGGAAACCTTCAAGGCTACATATGATTGCGTTTTGCCCAGAAAGCCCAAAGTGAGACCAAAATCTAAGAGAGACAACGAGCATCCCCCCTCCGGGAGAGTAACTGGAACAATATTTTTATTAAATTGAAGCAACAACACTAATGCACAAAAACGTGATAACAAAGCTTGTCTCAGTGCTGTTTTTAGCTACATTATAAGTTTAAATTGGTTACCTTACTTTGACAGAGTAGGTACAGGCTTTTGCTAACAGGTAATCTTAAAATTATGAATACAAGCCATGATTACGTTTATTTTGGAGACTAGAAGTTGAGTCGTGAGTTTTCGTAAAAAAAGAATTTCAAGTCAAAATTTACACACAACTCACGAAAAGTTCCCATTTCTTTGTTTCCCTGCCTTTTACTATCTCATAGCTTGATTCAGG
This sequence comes from Montipora capricornis, assembly GCF_036669925.1. Classification (NCBI taxonomy): domain Eukaryota; kingdom Metazoa; phylum Cnidaria; class Anthozoa; order Scleractinia; family Acroporidae; genus Montipora; species Montipora capricornis. The sequence goes on from NC_090893.1 coordinate 23,593,740, forward strand.
TAAAGGGAATGTGTTAGATTAGAGTACTTTTGTTCTAACTTAGATAGCCATATAGGATATCGCACCACATATCAAGTCTTATTTGAGCCACGCTCGGCAACTGGAAATGAACTGATGATCAGTAATAGTAATAGGACTGAGTGGAGTACAATTAATTGAGTAATGGTGCAAATGATTTCAAAATCGGCCGAACGACACGAGGTCCTATTTCTAATTAAGCGTAACTATAACAAAATGCCAGAAAGTCAGAACAAAATTCGAGGAAAAAAAGGTCTTTGAATACCTTTTTGTGTGAAACAAGTCAAAATTATATCCAATCTGTTTTGCAAACAGTGCGAAAACAGCAAGAAAGACCCCATCCCAAACGCATGTTAATAACACGTGAATGACGGAGGTGTCCAATTACAGGTATGCAATTCGGGGGTGTTCAAATTGGATACTTGTAATTGGACACCCATGTGATCGCACGCCAATTACGCGACAAATAGTCGCGTACAGACACGGGACGAAAAATTGGATTTGCTGCACATTTGATCTTTGGCAAAGTTTAAGTCAAATCTGGAATCACTTTTGACTTCACCTTTGACGCACGTCAAACGTACGTTCAAATCCATTACCAATTTGCTTATGCCTTTGACCATGGTAAAGGTCAAGTCAAATTCGTAACAACTTTGACTTCACATTTGACGCACGTTAAATGTGAAGTCAAATCTGAAGAAGCTTTGTGCGTTCCTTTGTTACTTGACAAAGGCGAAGACAAATACGATAGCATCTTTGACTTCAAGTTTGACTATCGTCAAATGTGAAGTCAAATCTTAACAGGCTTTCCTACTTTGTTGATACTTGCATTGCCAAAGGAAAGACACAAAACCAAGGCAACGCTTTTGGGAAATTAAACGATTCGGCAAATACGGAACACTGACTCTGTCGTAGAGTGTAAGTTCGCTTTCCTCCTTTACCCCCTCGGTGACATTTCCCCCATATCCCCTATCACGAACACGTACACATTCAATCTATTGCTTGAAAAATGTCTACCAGTTGCAAAACGTAGCCTGAATTCACATTCTTGTCGATTTTCGCTTTTCCAAAACTCAATAAGCACTAGTGCCAAAATTCCGTCGACCTCAGCAAAGGAATGCTCCCCCCAACCCTACCTCTCTACAAGGTCCGAAGGAAAGACACTGAGGAGAGGGTTGATTCAAGAACTCCTTTTATGGGATATACAAAAGAGCAGGAAAATGTACCTTCCGAAAAGTTCGTCGGTAGCTTGTTCTACTTGTCGTTTTTTATTCTTTCGATATATACTTGGAGCATCTTACTTTTGTGAAAACGTACAGCCGGCTAAAAATTATGTTTTGTGAAAGAAAAAGGTCTCAGCCAGGGTATAATGAAGGTATGTAAGACCGGACACTGAACATACAACTCAAAACGGTATCGAAAATTTACTAGAGACAGTACAAGCAAGGTCAAAGATAGCGATGGGAACGGGAGAAGCCAGAGAAAAAAAAAAAGAAGTTGGGTACGTATGCGTTATGACATTTAGTAGTATTCTATTTGGTTCACCTAACTCAAAAGCCAATCTAAAAATTATTCGTCTTTTTCATTCACTTTTCATCTCGCAGTTCACAACAAAGCCGCTGTGCTTCATACACGTAAGTCATCCTTTTTGCTGAGTGTAAGTTTATAGCGATTGAAGGATTATCACCTCGTGATTAGTTTCTACTTTTAAATAATGGCAGTAAAAGTAACAGATAATTTCCCAGCACGTTACACTGGATTTCAAAAACAAAGGTAGGGAAACTGGAAAAGAAAAAAAAAACAGTCACTATTTTGTAATGAAACAGTGCACGAATTTCCCGCCACTCTGGCTGTATAGCACAATACAGAGGACTTGCATTGGTGTTCAGAATAAGATAACATCCCAGAACATGCTAACACCATCTTACATCTTTCTGTAATAGATCTCTGAAAGCTCTCTGTGCCAGATGCCTATTGCAGATCATTTGACTGAAAGTCTCAGATTATCTGTTTCATTATTGGTTTTATTCCAGCCAATCTTTGAAAGAAATGATTCCCAAGTGCATGGTGAGTCTGCAATGGGTAAAAAAAAATAATAAACCACAAGAGCTGTGTTATAATAAAATGGATCTAGTTGCAAATAATCCTTTACCAAGCTGGCTGATCCAAGAAGGAATCAGGAAGATCATAAATTTTCACAATGAAATTTAAGACCATTTCGAATTTATACATCTTATACCTCTTTACCTCTATATACTATTATTTTCTTATGACTTAACTTTCAGGTAAAACCATCATGAATGTTAATATGAAGAAATCAAAATGTTTGAGGAAACTCACTTTATCATCTGTGCTAGAGAATGTTGTTCACCAAGTGGTGGTGAAGATAAATCTAGGGATCTTGGGTATTTCAGTATCAAAAAATGTTCTGTTTGATCATTAGGAAAAAAATAAAAGTAGCTCAGATTAATTAACCCATTGACTCAAGGGGGTTCCCCATTGACGAGTAAAATCGTCTGGCATTAGACAGAGTAAAATACTAAGTCTGACCGGTTTGGGTGTCAAAAAGTTAATTAAATTAATTAATGGGGACATAAGTTTTCAGTGATTGATTAAGGAAAATTAAGTGTCACCCTGTCAATGTCTAATCTAATCCCCATGAAAACATACTGATTTTGACATTTCAAGTGAATGTACATGCAGAATGTATGTCTGATATATAACTATGAATTAATGACAGACATTTTACCTTTAACTTTAATTTGCAATTCATAAAGCCAGTAACCCCTCAATAGTACAAATTAAGTAGTAAATACAGAAATATTGGAAATATTCAGTACCATGGACAAAGGCAAACAAGGATACATCATAAGAAGTAAGATTATTCAAAAAATAATTTTATTATTTTTTTAAAACATGGTTGAAAATAATTGTGTTTTTAGGTTAGCCAATTATGTTTCAGGCAGGAGTACATTGAAACTTTGAAGAAGAAAACATCACAGATTCAATCACAACACTACTGCCATTGCTTGAGGAGCATCTGCATCTAAGAATGCAAGGCTATTTCTTAATTAAAGCACCCACACTTTTTGCAAGCAATAGAGTACATGTCTACAGTCATCAGTTATTGGCAGCAGTGTGTACCCTAATTAGATTAGTGCCTTTGTCTTTTTATGAAGTACAGATGTGCACATGTCATATCACTATGCATTAATAAAGCACTACTCAATATGTGCATGGTATCAACTTAAATCTTTCTGTACGAGAAATTAAGACCTCTTTTTATTCCCAAAGATGCAAGGACAAAAACAGATCTGAGCAGGAATGCAGAACATTATTTTACACATGCCAAGAAAACTACAAAGATGTCATGAGGTAATAGCCATTCTTACAGTAGTATCCCATTCATTACTTACACATGCATGTGTTATATTAACTAAAGAACCACTTACGCCTAGCATAACTAAGAAATTAGATACACAATAGGCCATTTTACAGTTGTTTGCTCAGCGACCAAGCCTATGAATGGCTGCAAGGCTGCCGGTGACCTTGCATTGATACAGACCTCATTGCTTTTATCACGTAAATTGTGTTGTTGTAACGCTAATTAGTCCATATTAGCATTACAAAAGCATGAAGGTTTGTATCAAAACAGGGTCACCAGCAGCCTCGCTTCCATTGTTAGGCCTGGTAACTTAGCCACAACTGTAAAATGTTCTATTTGCTTTCCCCATTAAATCCTCTCCCTCCATCTACTAGCAATAAGATAATCATAGGTTATGCAAATTGAATTAAATACTGCACTTCAAGAAAACACCAAGCAGCCTTTACTAAAATTAGAGTCCTAGTTAGAAGGCATATACTATTGTTATTAGCACATTCGTCTTCCCCCTGGGCAATTTGGATTAAAAGGGTTAAGGGTTTTATCTTCAGGGCCTGTTGGTAGAACAAAAAGTTGAAGAAGGGAGATTGTCAGCTAGTAGTGTAAAATGAATGCAAACATGTGTCTATAAGAAGAAAATCGTTACTAATTCTCTCATGCCTGTAAGGCTGCAGTATTTGCTCTCAAATATTAGAATACATTTTATTTGGTTCCTGCTTTGCCGGGTTCCCTTTGGTGAAGACTTTGAAAACTAAAGAAATTAATACACTGAATTTGTAAAATCAATTTAACTACCCGACATGACAACTGTTAGGTATAAAACCCCACCCTTTACCCTTGGAAAAGGTTTGCGGTTTACTGATTAAGAATGACATCATATTGTCCTCGATCCAGCGCTCTAGGGCTTTTTTATACTGACCATCATCAGAATAAATCCACTTAAAATGAGAATTGAATTTCTGATAGTAGCAGCATTAGTTTTAAATGAAATCTTCACAGCTGAGCCGGTAAACGAAAATGATAGATTTGTACTAGCAAAATATTCTGCACTTTTGCATACAGTATAAATTACCCTTGTTGAAGGGGGGCATCTTGGGTTATTTGCAGCGCAGATTCCCCAATATTTTCGCAAGGAGTGTCACCAGATGCAACGGTCACTGCGCATAACAAATTTTGCGTTCCACCACAAGTAGCCCAAGCTCGATATATGCGTATCTGTACTGTACTTTTTTTATGCAAGAGCAGAAATATAGGGGTTTGTACGGGGAAAACGGCTTTTCTCAAAATTTAAAAAGTATTTACGATTTAAAATAAAAAAAGAGCTAGCCTCGCTTCAGTCTTCTGTTTATTTGTTTTTGGTACGGTTTCTGGGTCCTTTAAGATCTATTTAGGTGGTTTTTAGTTCCTCCTCTTTTCCCTCTCTATAGAAGAGGGACCGAAAACCACCTAAACCGCTCTTAATCGAGAGAAGAAACTGAAGCAAAGGCAAAGAAACACAATACTCAAGCGAGGGAAACTATTTCTTATTTTAAAACGTAAATTTATACATATATGTTTTTTACTTTTGCGAAAAACCATTGCCCCATACAAATCTTAAAATTCCTACTCGTACATAATATAGTACAGATACACATTTATCGAGCTTGTGCTATCTATGATAGGAGACGGAACCTTAATGGTTTACTGATACTCTCGATTTGTTTGTGTCTTTTCCTTTGTGTGGTTAAGGAAGGGATTTGCATCATGGAAAATTAGCTCGATTAGTCCGTTCGATTCCAAAATAGAATCCTTTTAGATCAAACGAAAGACACTAACATAAGTTACCGTCTCTTTCTTTGTTGTAATAGGACATCAATAGCCCATAAAGATCATACGTAATAGCTCAGAAAGCGCTGGAACCCGTTCCCTGAAAAAAAAAATGCTGGTAAATATCGAACATACAACCAGCAGCACTTGCCTGGTAAGGGCCGTTCAGGATTTAGTGGATCGGGGAAAGGTTTATTAGGTTTATTTTGGGTACCCTGCGGGCTAGTCTTGACTAAAAGGTCGAGGGCTCACAGACCGGGTTAGTTTTGGTTGACTGTAAACCAACGAATTCTCGACGACCACAGCATCTTCTCTGTTGTGGTTGCTCTGATCAAACAGCGACCAATGGTCTTTACTATTCACATAAACGTAGAAAAGACTGACTGAGAATGTCCTGAACTTCCTTCTTGGCCCTAATCTGCCACTCTTTTTTTCGCCGTCGTCGTCTGTTTTTTAGATATCTGAAATGCATACGGAGACACTACAAATGCTGGGAAATGTGAGTAAAGTGCAGAAAGGTGGAAATTCAGCATGGTGAAGTTATTTTGCCTTTTCCTTTCACTTCACAGAAAGTGTTACGATAAAAGAGGCCATTAAAATCAAGCAAGAAATTGAGCTGAAGTCTTAATTCGTAAATGTCATCAGACAACTCCGCGACTGGTGATAGTGGTGATAGCGAAGAGCTTGAAAACCAAGAAGAAAGGAAGAGGAAAAGGAAGTTCATGACAAAGGCTGCCTTGGTGGTCAACCCAGCTCAACATGTTGATGAGATCTTTGGACTGAAAATCATTGCGTAGAAGATCCGCCTAGGTGGCCTCATAGGACAAGATAACAACAACCAGAAAACTTGTCAGAGCAGCGTATTGCCCCGCAAGACGCCCCGCAGTGGGCAATCCGCGTTGTTCCCCAGTGCTTAAAACTTGGTAACAGCGTTAAACCAGTATTAAAGATTAAGAGAGTTTGACCAAGGAAACTTGACCGTCATACCGCCCAAAATGCTGTTGATAATCTATTGGAAATCTTTAGTTGACGCACTTGCTGACTATCAACTAATAGCCATGCTAATGCATATATAGAGAATGTCTGGTTGTCTTGACTTCTATGCACAAATAACCATTCTTTGGAAAAAATGTGTTCTGTGCAAAAAATGCAGTAGAATAGCAGCAGAATTTCACTGTTTTTTTTAAAGAGGACTTTCTCGGCTTTTGAAGTGGATTTAGGTGACTTTAAAAGTTCACCTTAGAAGCCCATCAGCATACTACCAGGAATCCTGCCTGATACCTGATACCTGATTGACGTGCTGCTAAACCATTTATTGGGTAACCGATTGTGTGAGTTGGAGAGTTGCATTTTATATTACTCATAAGACAATGGCCGTCTCATTTGAAGAAAACCAACCTTTTTGCATCAAGAATATCAATAGTTCGTTGTTGAAGAAGTCTTAACTTCTATCGAGGAAATAGAACAATTAGAACTTACATTTATTTCCCGGCACGTAATAAAAATGGGAAAGCCAAAGTCTCTTCACTTCACACTGTCACTGCAAGACTTTAATCATGCAGAAAAAAGAATGAAATCAATGATTACAATTGGTGCAAAATCTAGTTAGTATGCTGGTGGCCGTCGATTGAGTGTCTTTTCGGCACAAAGAGTTAAAAATAATTTTGGCGGATTTACGCATGAAGTAGCGTTTACTCGAAGTTTATTTTGTTAATTTCAAATCGGTGTGGCTAAAGCTGTTTTCCACAATGAACTACAACATAAATATAACTTATTAGCTTGCCTGAAAGTTAAAACGCTGTTTCATGGGAAGTTCCTTTCTGTTTTGACTTGTTGTTGGTGAGTAAGAAAAAAATCAAGATTATATCAGTTTTTTTTATTCAAAGTTTTTAGTAGTTCCATTTACCCTGTCACTTATGTCCACTACTCTTGATATTGTGTCAGTTACATGATACTTCCAAGAGAGGTGTCATGATTGTTTGTCATAAATTAACTTAACTAATTGTACGGTGACAGTGATTTTACTTGTTATGCAACAAAGTTGTTGATAACACGGCGCTTGTTGTGCGTGTAGTGTAAATATTACAGGTATAAGTAAATTGAAGCCTTGAGAGAAGTGAAGCACTGGAATTGAAGAAAATTAATTCTCATCCTTCGATTTATTTATACCCTTTTACATTTACATTGTGGATGTATACTACCACTTAAAAATGCGCAACAAAATCGATTCCTAGAGATATTAGAGAATGTAAGGTGTGAGATTCTTGGTTTTGCCAAGAGTATGAATTCCTTTGAATAAAAAATGGAAAAAACACAGTTTTTCGTCGTATCTGCATTTCAGTCTGTCTTTCATATGGCATAACACGGGGGTGGATGGCAAATTAATTTGACTACGGTGGTTTCAGAAATGCCACTCTAGACATATTTCAGATATTTGAAAAACAAGTACATTTATGATGGACAGTTGTTTGAGTTGAACGGTGTCTGTTAGGGCTAGAAAAATTCAGAAGTTTCCGTCCTACCGTCCTGATTAAGGAAAAGTAGTTCTTTGGCTACACCTTTGCTAAATCTTTGACTTGAATCTCAAACATGTTTGACTACACCTTTGTCAAATCTTTAACCTGAATCTCAGACATGTTTGACCACGCCTTTGTAAAACCTTTGAACTGAATCTCAGACATCTTTGACAACACTTTTGCCAAGTCTTTGAATTGAAGCTGAGTCATCTTTGACGACACCTTTGTGAGGGTAACAAAGGGTTGTCAAATAATACCTTTGGCGCTTGTCAAAGGTTGGGTGTAAAACTGTTGTAAAAACGGCCTTTACCACCTGTAATAGTTACGGTTAGATTTAAAAGCTGCTACTGTCCGAGCATGCGAAATGTTCATTTTCGGTTTCAGTCCTTGGTTTTAAAGCGTCGCATCCTTAAGCTCCCTATTTACAAAGTTACGGGGAATGACCAAGAAAGATGGACTGGCGTTTTCAGTGCGTCTTGGAAAAAGGTGCTTTTTTCGGTTCACTGCTGTAAAACTAATTTGAACAAAAAGTTGCTAGTTGGCACTTGCCTGTATAAAAAATTGAGATGATAGTCTATGAGTTTTGTAATATTGGTTCTCCGCCCTGCCGAACAATAGGCAGAAGTCCAATTTACATTATCACTATTGTCAGTCTACAGTGCATGAACCCGAGCCACTTCTCTTGGCTAGTGTCCAAGGTTTGAATAAAGTATTCTCGTTTGTCTCACGATGTGGTCACTTGTGATGTAGATCGCGACGTTTCGACTGAATACTGCCTGTCTTCATCAGGCGATGAGGTCGACTGGTTATGCGTCAACTTCTAAGTACGATGTGATTGGTTGGTTTTCAGTAGCTGTGATTGGTGCATTTCGATCCTCACTGTTTTTGTGTGTTGTTCCTTCGGAGGTCCGCTGTCGTACGGTTCTCCTGTTGTTTTGTCACTTGATCGTGGGCATCCATGCTTCCGGAATTTCTATTCCACTATCCCTGTTGATGTTGTTAGGGTGAAGTCTTATGTGAATCGCCTCATTGATCCTACGTGAGTACCAATGAGGATCACGATCAATAAACTTTATTTCTTTCCAAAGCGGGTTGTGTCCGGTGTTGTTAGCGTGTTCTAAAACGGCGGAGGTCTGGGTACAGGCAAGTCGGATGTCTCGCTGATGTTCTTTGATTCTATCTTGCATAGTCTCGCCGATGTAGATTTTACCGCATTCACAGGGAATCCTGTAAACCACGCCATCTTGTTTAGTCGGCTCTACAGCATCTTTCGGTCGTACTAGATCTTAATGTGGTCTCCGACTTGAAAACAGCGCGATGCCTTGTTGCTGTAGGCAGCGGCGAAGCTGTTCGGACTTGTACTCGATCGTGGGCTCAGCACTGCTACTCGGTTTCCTGGTCTTGGTGATTTTCTGCAAGAAAGAAAGAGGGTAACCATTAGAGACAAGAAGGGAAGACAGGTGTTTCCTCATTGAAGATAACAGAGGGTTTTGTTATGAGACCTTTGGCGTGTTCGTAGAGGCACTTGACAATACCGCGTTTTACTGATTGCGGGTGGTGGGAATCATACGCTAAGTACTGATCACAGTGCGCAGGCTTCCTGTACACGCTAGTGGTGAGGCGGCCATCCGGTTCTCTTGAAACTGCGGTGCCAAGGAAAGCGAGTTTGTAGTCGTTCTCGGTCTCCATGGTGAAGCGAATGGAAGGCTGCTGGCTGTTCAGATGCTGTAAGAAGATGTTAACGTTTCCGCGATCCAGGATGGTAAAAGTGTCGTCAACGTAGCGTTTCCAGATCCTAGGTTTGTAAGCCGAAGTAGTTATTGCCTGTTGTTCGAAACTCCTTGTATAGGTTCGCAATAACAGCGGAGACCGGGCTTCCCATGGCTGCTCCTTCTAATTGTTCGTAAGTTGATCCGTTATACTGGAAGTATGTGGATCTCAATACGAAATTCAGGAGGTCAGCGATCTGAGCAAATGTTAGTGTCGTGCGGTCCGCAAGGCTGGGGTCGTCCTCTAGTTTCTGTAGCGCGGTCTGTATTTTTCTCAAAATCTCTGTATACTAGTGTACAGTACTGGCCGCAGGAATAGCAGCATTACACGCGTGTATCATGCGCGTAAGTCCGCCATATTGCGCGCAATTTACACGCAAATCACGCGTGCGTTACACGAGAGTAAAAAAATACGCGAAAGTGTTTGTAAATAATTACACGCAAATTCTTCACAGTGCGTGTACGATTTTACGCGCAGAGTTTCGTGTAAAAGAGTGCTGAGTATTCAGTGTTGTACATCAATTTGTAACGGCGTTTTCTGGAAGAAAATGTTGCATGTCTTATTGCCCTACGTTTACGAAGAATTTATTCAACTTTGAGTTTCAACATTTTTGCGACAAGAGTCCGCTTTGGTTGAATCAAAACTTGGTTTGAATGAATGTTGTTGCTGGCACATCTGTGGTCGTCTTCTGAATATCACCACCTGTTTGGCTGGCTCAACGCATGTTTGCGTTTCTTTCATTTCGTGTACCGTTTTAGTGGGTGAAATCATTCCTAAAATAAAAAGGTTGCCAGTCGTGTGACAAATCACTGCTGCTAAGGCGAATATGTTATAAATTACAAGTAAAAGTAATGATATACCACGATGATGTTTCATTTCATTTTCTCACCACCTGTGAATGAGCTGGTTGGACTCATGCACTGACTCAATCATTCAATCAATCAATCAACTTTATTTAAAGCAGGGTAAATGGCTCAGCAAGCTGGTTTTCAGACATGCTGTGTAAGAATTACAAGGTTCTATGAGTAAAATGAACTAAGAAGAGTGAAAAGTCTAGCCATCTAGCTTGCTGACCCACCAACTGGCTGTTTGTCTAAATGTCTATCTCGCTGACCTACTGCTCGACTCTGACTGACGGAATGACTAACTGAATGTGTTAACAAAGGAATAAAGGAAGGAAGGTAGAGGTTGTCCATCCAGCTGGCTGGTTAACTAACCAACTTGATCAGTCACTCAAAGACTGATTGGCTGACCGACCAACACTGACCAACACACTGACTGACTGACGGACTGACTCAGTAAACAAATGAGGGAATGAACCAAATCTGTCCATCCGACTAGTAAAGCAGCTATCCAAAGGCGTGACGGACGAATATAGTGAGTAGTTAATCAATAGATTAATTGAATAACTGATTCACTGGCTAAATGACCAAGGAAAGAAATGGACTTACAGAAATAAGAGCAAGCAAAGGAACGGGGAAACATACTCCAGTTTGGGGTTTTTGGGGGAGGTGGGGAGGGGCGAGGAGAGGTTAAACGTCTCTAAGATATTCCAACGCCAAGGCGTAGACATGACCAATCCGCCATTTTTCCTCGGTTCATGATGAAAATGGACTGAACGATCTCGATCTTACCAATTTTGTGTGCTCAGCACTTGCATCTCTAAATTTGCACTTACTTACTTATTTATTTATTTATTTATCTATTTATTTATTTATTTATGTCTTTATTTATTTATTGTGAGGCTCAAATCTTTATGAATCGAGGTTTTCTTTAGTAAAACACCTCGCTTTCTTTAAATGGTTTATGGAGTGCCTCAAGACATGTTATGTGAATAGTTTACAGGGGGCTCACCTTACGCTCAGATGAAACACAAACAGGTCTTGGAGATCTTGAAGAGTGGTTACAGACTGGAAAAACCTGACATGTGCACAGACCGTGTGTAAGTTCTCCCTAAGTAACTTTAGGCAGGAAACATCATATGAAACCATTTTAAGAAAGGTGTGGTATATACGATCGAAGTAGGAATGTTTAGAATTTCATAGTGTGAGTGAGTTGTTTGATCTGCTTTCATGCCTCTTTGCATCCATCTTCCTGAAACACAAAATTCTTGAAGATAACTACTAGGCTATCTACCAGGTAACACAGTTGACATTTGTTGCGATTTCACTAGAATGTGAGTTTGAAAGAAAGACCTCCTATCGTATCTGGTCTCGCAGAACTCAAAGATGTACAAAACCACTGGCCTTGCCTTAGTTTCCATTTCCTCCGTCTCACACTTCCTGAAACGAAACAAGAATTGACTGGAGCTACAATTACATGGATTTCAGAAACCTTGCATGTATAAAGCCTTTAGGTATTTTACCAGTGTACCTACATGGGGGAAATGCTGCCGAGGGAAAGGGGGATAGTTAAGTAGACACGGTTCGTGCGTGGAATTGAAGGGAGATTTTAATGGGCCATGAGCAGGGGAGGGTACAAAACGTAAAGGAGACTCCCACTGGAGAAAAGAAAGAAAACAGTAGTTAGAGGATACGAGCATGTACTTCTTGACATGGTCAGTTTTAATAAGTGCCGAGTACTAGGTAATATGATTCATGTCAATGACTGAGATAATATACTTTGCCCTTAAGTAAATTCGAAATTATAAGTATGTGCGATCTGTTTGATTTAAAAAAGGTAAGTTGTGGTTAAAATAGCGACGCATCGTTTCTGAGTAGATACAACGTAAATAACCCCCTGAGAGGACATAATTATGGTTAGTAGTAAAATACGAAAACCAGAAGAATTGAAGAAAAGAAATTAAAGGTAGTTGGGTAGCATTGGCATCGAGCTTGCTGATAATTTCCGAGTTCACTTCAACTTCGTTTTCACAGCAAGTGAAAGCGCGAATTGCTGTGGTTATTAGTTCTACTTTTTGTGTGACTGAAGTACAGTAATATACGTGGTCAGTACTAACAGCTTGATTTAGTGCCACTCCTTTGAGATTCTGTCACGACAAAGTTCACGAAAGTAAATCGCTGTCGAGTAGGGTTGGTATTTAGATGGGAGACCATCGAGATGTACGACACATGATGCCATTCGTAGACGCCATGTGCATCGTTATGCCCTTTTTTTTTAATTGGGATACTCATATTCAACGGCAGAAATCCTGACTATTCATCACTCTAGTTCAGCCTGACAGCTTTTCCTTTTTGTATTTCACGAAGCTGCGATAACGTTTATCATGGATAAAAGAAGCGAAAATAAACTGTAAGACTGAAAAACAGAGCAGTCTTACAGGTTAAGTTTCCTCGAATTGGGAACGTGGCTGCAAGCTTCTGTTGTAATTATAATCTTCTGTGTACCTAACAATTTGCTCAAACATTTATTAGGAACGAAGACTCTGGGACGTGGATCTTAATTCCTCAATTCGCACGTAACCACAATTCTTGCACCACTGACCTTACTGCGACCACAAATCCTTGCGTTTCGAAGAAAATGTGTTCTTCTCTCGATTTGAGGGCTGCCTCGTTCGTTCGCTTCAGGCTCAATTACAGTTGGAACAGTGAAACACACGAATCAAACGGAAACAATGTTAATAGGTTATGTGAAGATCATCGATTTTCCTGCAGAGAAGAAAACTCCTTTTTTGTTAATTTTTAAGGTACACCTTGAAGACAGACTGTTGGACCCAGGACCCAGATGAACGGCCAAGCTTTCAGCGGCTGTATAACAGACTTGACGATATGTTGGAGGAGCAAGAGGAGTACTTTAGCTGGGACAATCACGATGAATAGAAATATTATTATAGCAAACCGGCTTCAAAGACAGCAGAAGTTGATGAACTGGAGAACCTTGACGTTGCAAATCTGCCGGATGTGTCCAAGGTAAGTTTTGTAGTACAAACTTCTTGCCGTTGTAAACTTGTGCTTGGCCTTGCATGACAACTGAATTTGTGTATTGAAGTTACCTTCAATCTTGTGCTATCATACCTTTGATCTTAGCGGGGGTCAAACGCGTCAGAAGCTGATGAACCAGCCCAACTCCAAGTTGAAAATCCACTGAATGTGTCCATTGCAAGTCTTGCCGTATGAGCTCCAAGCTGCACGGTGATGAATTGGTTCATTAAATCACTTTTGAAACTCCTTAAAGTTATGCCAATATGCTTTGATCTCATTGCTGCCGGACACGTCAGAAGTTTAGGAACAGGAAAATCATCAGGTTGTATGTGTCCAAGACAAATCTTTAAGCTGAATGATTTACAGTTGTCAACAAATGCTTTGTCTAGCATAACTGAGCTATCAATATTTTTAATTAAAGTAAGTTACGAGACATAGCTGGAGATTTAGCTTCATGAACTTTGGTCTTAATCGGTTTCTCGCTTTAAGATAGACCTTGTAGTTGGATTGCTGTTAAGGCTGCTTCATAATTGATTGATTGATTGCTTGATTGATTGATTGATTGATTTATTTATTTATTTATTACCGAGTGAGATATTACACTGTCCAAGTACAACTAGCTACCAAACAAATTGCCCACTGTCAGGCACATGTTCTTACCAAGACGGACAGATTTTAACAATTTAAACCTCAAAGATCTGCCTTGCCTTGACTTTGTTTGGCCATTAACAAGCAGGAAGGGGAAAGAATCTCGGACGACACATAGCCCCAGGTGCACTCCCCTCGTCTCATGGTCCAGTATGCTCAAACAAACACAATGGCGTGCTTCTAATCAGTAAAGGCAAGTTTACGTACACTGTTTGCGAGAAGCAGGTCAGGCCAGAGTGTTTCTTTGCTCTGCTAGAAGGCATTGGTTGCATAGGTTAACTTGGCTAAGTCATCGAATTGAAAAAACGTCAAAAAGCTGTAGCTAGGCTGGGACATACTAGTTGTTATTATCTGTCATCATCATCATATCATTATTAATTTTTATTTATTTATTTATTTTAATAGTTTATTTCTTCTCATTTTTTTTGGCAATCCGTTACGCCCAGTATTCCTCCATTGTTACTCCTGTAGATCATGGACTGAGTGCTTTTAATAGGCAACTTTCACTCTAGCATCATTTGACTACAACTACTAGAATTCAGTTTGTTTTTCTTTTCTTATTTAACTTTTGTTTTCCTAGCGGGCTCAAAATACCAATAGCTATAATTCGCATGGGACAACAAAACCTGCAGGATTCTGGTACTTGTAGCCAAATGGCGTCATCATGCAAATGTTTTATTGGTGAATCTAAGTTTAACTGAGCAAATATCTAAATTAACGTCAGGAACGGACTTTCTCAACATGGCAAGCTCTTAATTAAAGTCGCCTTCAACCCACTTCAGAAGTGCACATAGTTAGATGTTCGCCTAATTTTGATATCAAACACCAAGTGCCCCTTTAACTGTAAGCATTTTGCTGCCTTTTGAAACAACAAAGTATGTGTTAGGGTTAGCATAATATTCAGGGTAGGGTCAATGCAGCTGATAATTTTTCCTTGCTCAGTGCAGTTTAGAGGACACTTAATAATGTTGATTGTGAGCATTTCTGGACACAAGTTGGGCGGAATAGCAAGGAACACTTCTTGACGCTTATCAATATCGGCGTACATCTCAATTTAGTATAATTGCATAGGTGATTATTGACAATTCTATGCACTGATTGGTTGCTAATGAGGTGATTATTACGGGATAATCTCTTAAGCGGTTTTTCAAAATGGCAGCAGGCGGAAGAGCAATGGGACAACATCGGCGAACATCTCAATATGTGCATTTCTGGACATATCGCATCCGCTACTTTCTGGCTTTTCTTTTCTCTAGGATAAACTTTTGACGTCATGTTTTGTCTCAACAAGGCTTCTACCGAGACCCCAATCAACCTAAGGACTCGTTCAACTATTTAAGCATCCTCTTCAAAGCAAAATTATAACGTGTTGGCCTTAAAGACTTTGGCAGTGTAAAGAAAAGAAACATTTTCAGTAAGATGAAGGGAGTATTCAACCAAAAGAAACACAAAATAAGATAGCTTATAAGTAACCATGCCAGGCCCTAAATTAGAAACAGCGATAGGTCTTGACGTTTTAAAGAAAAGGAGCACATAACGATAAGTATAATAAATCAATTTCTTAATTTTGGTAATTTTTGTAAAAGTGCAAGCTGCACTTAAAGTATGTGCTCTGTTATGTTGTAGATGGTGCATTGGCATAATAAAAAAGAAAGTACAGTAAAATTTTGTGTTTCACTGATTTATGTTTGTGAAGAAAGAGAGGAACAAGGGAAGGTCAGACATTCAAATGAAGGCACAGTAGCTTCTTCGCTGTAAGTAAGAACTTACAGAGGACAATATTGAGACGGGAAAAATAGACAAGGAGACTAAAGTAGAACCACATGTTACCATGAATAGATGGTTTTCACGTGACGTCATAGCGGCCATTTTGGTGTACTAGAACAGTAGACATCCTCTCCTTTGGGGACTGAACTCTACTTTTATGCAAATTCTGCGCAAATATTTTCTATTGTTTTGTACACCAAAATGGCCGTCAACTCACGTGAGTGAAAACCATCTATTGGTGGGGGAAACGGTGCAACGAAAGGTGTAAGAGGAATGACGCTTTTCTTGGCAACTGATAGGAAGGGTAACACTAACAGCCAGTCATATCTGGGGATGGGGGTGGGGGGAGGAGGAGTCTTGTTTAAGGAAACGAGCCAAACTAGAAAGAATCTTATATCCAAGGTAGAGGGGGAGGGTTCTCCTCACTGGTTCCACTTTTATTTCAAGGTATGTAGAGTCCCGAGGAGGGGTTGTGAACTTTTTTTCTGACTCTTTTATATGGGGATGATTACCGAATCGTTTTGTCGTTAAATTAACAACTTGTTACCATGGTGCCAAAACGTTGGTTACTAGGCAAAATTATAAACACGTTTTGATGATCTTTCCAATGGTACCATAATCAACCAAATCACCAGTGACCATTAATTCATACGGTCTTTTATTTAATACATACTCAACAAAATCACTTCATCGCTTTGATTCCTTAGAAACTTCTGTATTGCACTCTTTAATACAACAGTTTTGACAAAAGCGCCTAGTGGCTCCTGTGAGGTGGTCAATCAGACGAAATTGTTGCATGGAGAAATATTCCATTGCATTCAAGCATCGATCGGGATAGCTCAGTGGTTAGAGTATCCCGCCCAATTCAACCTTAGGGGGTTTTGAATCCCAATCGATTCCTGGCCGATGCTGTGTTTTTGGATTTTTTTTACCAGGAATTCTTTTTGTTTCGCAGTATAAGCAGCCTCTTACGCAACGTGATCTTGCACACTGTGCTCAAATGAAAAAAAATTCTCTACCAATACAGCAGTTTTAAGAAAAGTGCCTTGTAACGATTGGTTCGCGGCATGCTAATCCATATTCAAAACCAATTTCAAATTTGTGACATTTTACACAGACCGTCACGATGGGAAGATGTGCTGCGGTGTTCAGATATGGCCAGAAATGCAAGTCAGTATAATTAGATGAAGGCGGATTTCACAAAGCTTCACGGAGTGTCCCTTTGCTATTTTTCCCCGCCTTCAATTTCACTCGTGTCTCGGAATACAGACACTTAACGTCACAAAGTGTCCCTCAAACGTGGCTCCTCCAGTGAGCATAAAAAGCTGCATTTACTTTTTTTTTTTCGGGGGAGGGGGGGGCATACCTCGTCTAAAATAGCCATGTCTAGAAAGACGAGTTTCCTCCGCCACAAGCTTCCACAAAGAGTTTCAACAGAATTTACATTTGCCTTCAATGTTGCGTTGGCTAATGAGAAACTTTGAAAGATTTCAAAGTCACTCTTACTTATTAAAGCCAACGTGCCAAAAGGACATGCACAACTGGTTTAAACTTAAAACAGAATAAATTACCCCGGCCCACAATCGAGCGAAAATGAGAGAAAGATGCAATATATAACTGGAAAATGTATGTAGGAAATGTCACAACGGGTTGAGCGACGCACGCTTAAGGGGCCACATACGAGGAACAAGCATTCCTGCCAATGTCCCTAGGAAAGTCTGAGACGCTCTGGTTTCATCCTAAATGGATGTCCTCTGATGTGATCAGAGAGGCCGACAAAGAAAGATCGATTAGCGAGGTAGTGCTTCGGTGCTAAAACAGAACTCAAACTTCCGTCACTCTACTCATAGTGTTTTGCTCCTTTTTTTTATCCTCAAAGTTTGGGATTTTTCGAACTCTTCTTAATTTGCTTAGCTCATGTTTGTGAGACAGATCACATCGTCTTACTTGCGAAGGCGATTGTTTCTGAAGAAATCTTCAAGCTTAAATTTTTTGTGACTCACAAATCCTGTTTATTGAGCAATGCTTCTCACTTTGCATGTAAGGACATTTTTTGACGTTTTTCAAAATCCTCAACACAAAAGATTTTGCCTCGCTGATAATAGCACACTATTACCATGCCAGACCCCCATGACCTTGAGCATACAACTCGAAGTTGGGCCACTAAGATTAAGGTGACTTAAGATAAATTTTCCAGCGAAAACAAAACTTCTTAGCCAATCATGAGCATGACATAATTAAGTGAGTGTGGTCTCCTTCGAAAGTTGATACTTATTTAAATCTTTTGTTAAAATAGCTTCTTCTCTAAAAATGCCGCAACATAGATCAAATATAATGGAAGTGGCACGTCCCTAGCCACTGCATAAATCTTGATGAGGACCATCACATCTTTTTTTCATTTTTCTGAAATTTCAACTTTCAGGACTCTGCTTGTAGTTGGTTATTGTTGGGAAAACGTTCTGGAAAAATAGGGATGTCTAATATTAATGGTAAGGAGAACAGGAAGTGTAGCCGGCTTAACGTCATATCCAAAAAGATAGCCACTAGCAATAACTTGAGTTCCTTCATCTTCCATTCATTTCAGTTGTTCCTTGGGTTTGGTAAAACGATAAGCGATTCGTTGCATAAAGACGCATTATCATTGGTACTTTCTGTCCGTAAGTGCTTTTTTTTGAGGGCCACATGCTAGAAAACTGCTGTAAATCAACGTTAACCCTTGGTAAATATAAGGTATTCCATTAAATTTCTGAAGGAGTTTGTCCACAATTGTTGATTTCCAACTATTTTCACACAGCCAAACATCGCACAACAAAAGGAGACAGCCTGTGTTGGTCATTTTGAGTGAATTCCTTTCTGAAGACAGGCTTGTAGCTGGAAGATGAATCTTCTCCGAAACGTTTAGCTTGATTTCACATTTGCCTTCAATGAGTAACTTTGAAACATTTCATAGCCACTCGCTACTTAATTAAAGATTAGCGTTGCCTCATGAACATGCGCACTTGATGGAAACTTGAAATAGACTATGTCATCCCACAATGGAGCGAAAATCAGACAAAGATGCAATATGTAACTGAAAAATATATCTAGGAAATGTCAAAACGGGTTGAGCGAAGCTCGCTTAAGGGGCCACATACGAGGAACAAGCATTCCTGCCAATGTCTCTAGGAAAGTCTGAGACGCTCTGGCTTCATTCTAAATGGATGTCTTCTGATGGGATAAGAGAGGCCGACAAAGTAAGATCGATGAGCGAGGTAGCGCTTTGGTGCTAAAACAGAACTCAGACCTCCTTCGCTCAACCCACAGTGTTTTGTTACTTGTTTATCATCAAAGCTCGGAATTTCCTTATAGTTTGTCAATTTGCTAATCTTACATTTGTGAGAGGGCTCACATCATATTTCATCAGGGTGGGGAATTATTTCTGAAGAAATCTTCCACCTTAAGTGTTTTGTGACTCATATATCCTATTTTGGAGCAGTGCTTCTTACTTTGTACGCAAGGACATGTAATGTTTGATATTGACGTAAAGTCTGTCAAGAACAAAGTTGTCGTGTCCATAAACGAGAATGTCTAATAGATCTACCCACACTCAAATAAAAAGACAATACACATGCGTGCCCTGGGAAAAACGTCAGCTTACACAAAATTAATTGCACACAATTGTGCGAAAATCCAAATAAGGTGCTATATATAACAACTTAGCAAAGGTCGCCATGGATGGCGACGGGTTGGGCCAGGTTCCTTGCGAGCCTTGGCCTAGTAAATTCAGGAAATGCCTGAAGACCCAAAATAATTCCTAGATGAAATTTCGATTCTGTTTTACTTCATTTCCTGAGCTCTGAGGTGATGCAAGATGCATTTGCCATGATGACTGGTTCCCTCTTCGGACTTCTCGACTTCAAACTGCATTCTTGATTTCAGAGTGAACGAAGTTGGATTTGCCTTCTCTCTCCAAACACTCCTGTATTTGATAGCCTAAGTTGTTCGCAGTTAAATTTTTTGACTTTTTGTTATGGAAGCCTCTTACTAACTTAAATATGGTTGGACAGTCGCCCTTCTCTGCAAAATTTGCGTATCTGTTAAACAGCTTAAAAATTTCATGATCTGTTCAAGGGTTGCCAATAGCTTAGTGGATTCACTTGAGCTTATGAGGCGAGAAGTCTGTGTTCAGGGTTGTACACTTCTTCAGAGAATTTTTTTTCCTTAATCAAATACCTGAACAACTTCTTATTTCTTATTGGGCGCAAATTATATGGTAACCTACCTTTACTTCCACTGATATTTTACTGCCAGCAACACGGTGGCAGAGTATTTGTTGTTTCAGTTTGCTATTATTTGATACCGATAAAATCTAAGAGTTCCTGATAGCTCAGTAGAGATGAACGTAGATTTGACGTAACGAGAAGGTCGTCATCCCCAGTTCGAGATAACATGGTTGCTCTTTTTATATTTCTTTTCTTTTTTAAACCTTTTCAACCTTTTATTGTAAGCAAATTATCGTAAATATGATGAAAATATATGAAACACAGCATAAAAAGCTTGTTATTTGCCCGACTTTCTCACTGCAATGAAATTTGCGCAGTAAAATTTGCATGACAAAGCCTTTCTCAGGACGAAAAATTGGATTTGCTGCACATTTGATCTTTGGCAAAGCTTAAGTCAAATCTGGAATCGCTTTTGACTTTACCTTTGACGCACGTCAAACGTACGTTCAAATCCATTACCAATTTGCTTATGCCTTTGACCATGGTAAAGGTCAAGTCAAATTCGTAACAACTTTGACTTCACATTTGACGCGCGTTAGATGTGAAGTCAAATCTGACGAGGCTTTGTGCGTTCCTTTGTTACTTGACAAAGGCGAAGACAAATACGATAGCATCTTTGACTTCAAGTTTGACTATCGTCAAATGTGAAGTCAAATCTTAACAGGCTTTCCTACTTTGTTGATACTTGCATTGCCAAAGGAAAGACACTAAACCAGGGCAACGCTTTTGGGAGATTAAACGATTCGGCAATTACGGAACACTGACTCTGTCGTAGAGTGTAAGTTCGCTTTCTTCCTTTACCCCCTCGGTGACATTTCCCCCATATCCCCTATCACGAACACGTACACATTCAATCTATTGCTTGAAAAACGTCTACCAGTTGCAAAACGTAGCCTGAGTTCACATTCTTGTCGATTTTTGCTTTTCCAAAATTCAAAGAGCACTAGTGCCAAAATTCCGTCGACCTCAGCAAAGGAATGCTCCCCCCAACCCTACCTCTCTACAAGGTCCGAAGGAAAGACAATGGGGAGAAGGTTGATTCAAGAACTCCTTTTATGGGATATACAAAAGAGCGGGAAATGTACCTTCCCAAAAGTTCGTCGATAGCTGGTTCTACTTGTCGTTTTTTATTCTTTCGATATACTTGGAGCATCTTACTTTTGTGAAAACGTACAGCAGGGTAAAAATTATGTTTTGTGAAAGATAAAGGTCTCAGCCAAGGGATAATGAAGAGTATGCAAGACCGGACACTGAACATACAACTCAAAACGGTATCGAAAATTTACTAGAGACAATACAAGCAAGGTCAAAGATAGCGATGGGAACGGGAGAAGCCAGAGAAAAAAAAAAGAAGTTAGGTACGTATGCGTTATGACATTTAGTAGTATTCTATTTGGTTCACCTAACTCAAAAGCCAATCTAAAAATTTTTCATTCACTTTTCATCTCACAGTTCACAACAAAGCCGCTATGCTTCATACACGTAAGTCTTCCTTTTTGCCGATTGTATGTTTATAGCGATTGAAGGATTATCACCTCGTGATTAGTTTCTACTTTTAAATAATGGCAGTAAAAGTGACAGATAATTTCCCAGAACGTTACACTGGATTTCAAAAACAAAGGTAGGAAAACTGGAAAAGAAAAAAAACAGTCACCTCTTTTAATGAAACAGTGCACGAATTTCCCGCCACTCTGGCTGTATAGCACAATACAGAGGACTTGCATTGGTGTTCAAAATAAGATAACATCCCAGAACATGTCTAACACCATCTTACATCTTTCTGTAATAGATCTCTGAAAGCTCTCTGTGCCAGATGTCTGTTGCAGATCATTTGACTAAAAATCTCAGAGTATCTGTTTCATTATTGGTTTTATTCTAGCCAATCTTCGAAAGAAATGATTCTCAAGTGCATGGTGAGTCTGTAATGGGTAAAAAAAAATAAACCACAAGAGCTTTGTTATAATAAAATTGATCTAGTTGCAAATAATCCTTTACGAGCCTTGCTGATCCAAGAAGGAATCAGGAAGATCATAAATTTTCACAATGAAATTTAAGACCATTTCGAATTTATTCATCTTATACCTCTTTACCTCTATATATTATTACTTTCCTATGACTTAACTTTCAGGTAAAACCATCATGAATGTTAATATGAAGAAGTTAAATCAAAATGTTGGAGGGACCTCACTTTATCATCTGTACTAGAGAATGTTGTTCACCAAGTGGTGGTGAAGATAAATCTAGGGATCTTGGGTATTTCAGTATCAAAAAACGTTCTGTTTGATTACTAGCAAAAAAATCAAAGTAGCTCAGATTAACCCACTGACTCCCGGGGGTTCCCCATTGACGAGCAAAATCGTCTGGCAATAGACAGAGTAAAATATTAAGTCTGACCGGTTTGGGTGTCAAAGGTTAATTAAATTAATTAATGGGGACATAAGTTTTCAGTGATTGATTAAGGAAAAATAAGTGTGACCCTGTCAATGTCTAATCTAATCCCCATGAAAACATACTGACTTTGACATTTCAAGCGAATGTACATGCAGAAGGTATGTCTGATATATAACAATGAATTAATGACAGACATTTTACCTTTAACTTTAATTTGCAATTCATAAAGCCAGTAACCCCTCAATAGTACAAATTAAGTAGTAAATACAGAAATGTTGGAAATATTCAGTACCATGGACAAAGGCAAACAAGGATACATCATATAAAGGAAGATTATTCAAAAATAATTTTACTATTTTTTGTAAAACATGGTTGAAAATAATTGTGTTTTTAGGTTAGCCAATTATGTTTCAGGCAGGCGTACATTGAAACTTTGAAGAAGAAAACAGCAGAGATTCAATCACAACACTACTGCCATTGCTTGAGGAGCATCTGCATCTAAGAATGCAAGGCTATTTCTTAATTAAAGCACCCACATTTTTTAAAAACAATAGAGTACATGTCTGCAGTCATCAGTTATTGGCAGCAGTGTGCACCCTAATTAGATTAGTGCATTTGTCTTTTCATGAAGTACAGATGTGCACATGTCATATCACTATGCATTAATAAAGCACTACTCAATATGTGCATGGTATCAACTTTCTGTAGGAGAAATTAAGACCTCTTTTTATTCCCAAAGATGCAACGGCAAAAGCAGATCTGAGCAGGAATGCAGAACATTATTTTACACATGCCAAGAAAACTACAAAGATGTCATGAGGTAATAGCCATTCTTACAGTACCCCACTCATTACTTACACATGCATGTGTTATATTAACTAAAGAACCACTTACACGTATCATAAGAAATGAGAACACAATTTGCTTTCCCCATTAAATCCTCTCCCTCCATCTACTAGCAATAAGATAATCATAGGTTGTGCAATTGAATTAAATACTGCACTTCAAGAAAACACCTAGCAGCCTTTACTAAAATTAGAGTCCTAGTTAGAAGGCATATACTATTGTTATTAGCACACTCGTCTTCCCCTGGGCAATTTGGATTAAAAGGGTTAATTTTGTATAGGTTTTATCTTCAGGGCCTGTTGGTAGAACAAAAAGTTGAAGAAGGGAGATTGTCAGCTAGTAATGTAAAAGGAATGCAAACATGTGTAATATTATATGGCTTTTAGGTGAGCTAATTACTTATTTTCTCAAAACTCCACTTGCGATAGGGTCTGTAAGAAGAAAATTGTTAGTAATTCTCTAATGCCTGTAAGGCTGCAGTATTTGCTCTCAAATATTAGAATACATTTTATTTGGTTCCTGCTTTGCCGGGTTTCCTTTGGTGAAGACTTTGAAAACTAAAGAAATTAATACACTGAATTTGTAAAATCAATTTAACTACCCGACATGACAACTGCTAGGTAGAAAACCCCACCCTTTACCCTTGGAAAAGGTTTGCGATTTACTGATTAAGAATGGCATCATATTGTCCTCGATCCAGCGCTCTAGGGCTTTTTTTATACTGACCATCATCAGTATAAATCCATTTAAAATGAGAATTGAATTTCTGATAGTAGCAGCATTAGTTTTAAATGAAATCTTCACAGCTGAGCCGCTAAACAAAAATGATAGATTTGTACTAACAAAATATTCTGCACTTTTGCGTACAGTATAAATTACCCTTGTTGAAGGGGGGCATCTTGGGTTATTTGCAGCGTAGATTCCTTCCTCAGTATTTTCGCAAGGAGTGTCACCAGATGCAACGTTAACTGCGCATAACAAATTTTTCGTTCCACTTCAGGTAGCCCAAGCTTGATATATGTGTATCTGTACTGTACTTTCTTATGCAAGAGCAGAAATATAGGGGTTTGTACGGGGAAAACGGCTTTTCTCAAAATTTAAAAAGTATTTACGATTTAAAATAAAAAAAAACAGCTTACCTCGCTTCAGTCTTCTGTTTCTTTGTCTTTGGTACGGTTTCTGGGTCCATTAAGATCGATTTAGGTGGTTTTTAGTTCCTCCTCTTTTCCCTCACTATAGAAGAGGGACCAAAAACCACCTAAACCGCTCTTAATCAACCCAGAAACTGAAGCAAAGACAAAGAAACACAAGACTGTAGCGAGGGAAACTATTTCTTATTTTAAAACGTAAATTTATACATATGTTTTTTACTTTTGCGAAAAACCATTGTCCCATACAAATCTTAAAATTCCTACTCGTACATAATATAGTACAGATACACATATATCGAGCTTGCGCTAGCTATGATAGGACACAGAACCTCATGGTTTACTGATACTCTCGATTTTTTTTGTGTCTTTTCCTTTGTGTGGTTAAGGAAGGGATTTGCATCATGGAAAATTAGCTCGATTAGTCCGTTCGATTCTAAAATAGAATCCTTTTAGATCAAAAGAAAGACACTAACATAAGTTACCGTTTCTTCCTTTGTTGTGATAGGGCATCAATAGCCCATAAAGATCATATGTAATAGCTCAGAAAACGCTAGAACCCGTTCCCTAAAAAAAAAATGCTGATAAATATCGAACATACAACCAGCAGTACTTGCCTGGTAAGGGCCGTTCAGGATTTAGTGGATCGAGGAAAGATTTATTAGGTTTAGTTTGGGTACCCTGCGGGCTAGTCTTGACCAAAAGGTCGAGGGCTCACACGCCTGGTTAGTTTTGGTTGACTGTAAACCAACGAATTCTCGACGATCACAGCATCTTCTCTGTTGTGGTTGCTCTGATTAAACAGCGCCGTCGTCGTCGTCTGTTTTTTATACATCTGAAATGCATACAGAGACATTGCAAATGCTGGGAAACGTGAGTAAAGTGCAGAAAGGTGGAAATTCAGCATGGTGAAGTTATTTTGCCTTTTCCTTTAATTTCACAGAAAGTGTCTTGATAAAAGAGGCCATTAAAATCAAGCAAGAAATTGTGCTGAAGTCTTAATTCGTAAATGTCATCAGACAACTCCGCGACTGGTGATAGTGGTGATAGCGAAGAGCTTGAAAACCAAGAAGAAAGGAAAAGGAAAAGGAAGTTCATGACAAAGGCTGCCTTGGTGGTCAACCCAGCTCGACATGCTGATGAGATCTTTGGACAGAAAATCGTTGCGTAGAAGATCCGCCTCGGTGGCCTCACAGGACAAGATAACAACAACCAGAAAACTTGTCAGAGCGGCGTATTGCCCCGCAAGACGCCCCGCAGTGAGCAATCCGCGTTGTTCCGCAGTGCTTAAAACTTGGTAACATTAGCGTTAAACCAGTATTAGAGATTAAGAGAGTTTGACCAAGGAAACTTGACCGTCATACCGCCCAAAATGCTGTTGATAATCTATTGGAAATCTTTAGTTGACGCACTTGCTGACTATCAACTAATAGCCATGCTAATGCATATATAGAGAATGTCTGGTTGTCTTCTATGCACAAATAACCATTCTTGGGAAAAATGTGTTCTGTGCAAAAAATGCAGTAGAATAGCAGCAGAATTTCATTGTTTTTTTAAAGAGGACTTTCCCGGCTTTTGAAGTGGATTTAGGTGACTTCAAAAGTTCACCTAAGAAGCCCATCAGCATACTACCAGGAATCCTGCCTGATACCTGATACCTGATTGACGTGCGGCTAAACCATTTATTGCGTGACCGATTGTGTGAGTTGGAGAGTTGCATTTTATATTATACTCATAAAACAATGGCCGTCTCATTTGAAGAAAACCAATTTTTTTGCACCAAGAATATATTTATAGTTCGTTGTTGAAGAAGTCTTAACTTCTATCGAGGAAATAGAACAATTGGAACTTACATTTATTTCCCGGCACGTAATATAATGGGAAAGCCAAAGTCTCTTCACTTCACACTGTCACCGCAAGGGTTTAATAACGCAGAAAAAAAATGAAATCAATGATTACAATTGGTGCAAAATCTAGTTAGTATGCCGGTGGCCGTCGATTGAGTGTCTTTTTGGCACAAAGAGTTAAAAATAATTTTGGCGGATTTTCGCATGAAATAGCGTTTACTTGAAGTTTATTTTGTTAATTTCAAATCGGTGTGGCTAAAGCTGTTTTCCACAATGAACTACAACATAAATATAACTTATTAGCTTACCTCAAAGTTAAAACGCTGTTTCATGGGAAGTTCCTATTGAACTTATTGTTTCGGTTTTGACTTGTTGTTGGTGAGTAAGAAAAAAATTAAGATTATATCAGTTTTTTTTCAACGTTTTCAGTGGTTCCATTTACCCTGTCACTTCTGTCCACTACTCTTGATATTGTCAGCTACATGATACTTCCAAGAGAGGTGTCATGATTATTTGTCATAAATTAACTTAACTAATTCTACGTGACAGTGATTTTACTTGTTATGCAACAAAGTTGTTGATAACACGGCGCTTGTTGTGCGTGTAGTGTAAATATTACAGGTATAAATAATTGAAGCCTTGAAAGAAGTGAAGCACGGGAATTGAAAAAAATTAATTACCATCCTTCAATTTATTTATACCCATTTACATTTACATTTTGGATGTATACTACCACTTAAAAATGCGCAACAAAATCGATTTCTAGAGATATTACAGAATGTAAGGTGTGAGATTCTTGGTTTTGCCAAGAGTATGAATTCCACAGTTTTTCGTCGTATCTGCATTTCAGTCTGTCTCTCATATGGCATAACACGGGAGTGGATGGCAAATTAATTTGACTACGGTGGTTTCAGAAATGCCACTCTAGACATATTTCAGATATTTGAAAAACATTTCAAGTGAGACTCAAGTACATTTATGATGGACAGTTGTTTGAGTTGAACGGTGTCTTTTACGGCTGGAAAAATTCAGAAGTTTTCGTTCTACCGTCCTGATTAAGGAAAAGTAGTCCAGAGATCTGAGTTTTTAATTGAGCGCTTCAAGCCAACAGCTATAAATACATCCCAAGACATCTTTGGCTACATCTTTGCTAAATCTTTGACTTGAATCTCAAACATGTTTGACTACACCTTTGTCAAATCTTTAACCTGAATCTCAGACATGTTTGACCACGCCTTTGTCAAACCTTTGAGCTGAATCTCAGACATCTTTGACAACACTTTTGCCAAGTCTTTGAATTGAGGCTGAGATATCTTTGACGACACCTTTGTGAGGGTAACAAAGGGTTGTCAAATAACACCTTTGGCGCTTGTCAAAGGTTGGGTGTAAAACTGTAGTAAAAACGGCCTTTACCACCTGAGACCCCCCTGCAAAGGCAACCGCAAAGATAATATTTAACGCGCGTCAAAGGCATGTAAAGCTGTAACAAACGCGGTCTTTATCGCGCCTTTGACAAGACATTTGACGTTATGTAAATCTAATTTTTTGTCCCGTGTTTTGTTTCGACTCATGAAGAACTTGTCACCGATTGGTTCTCGATAATCTCATTCATATTCAATTCGTATTTCTAAATTTGACTCATTTTTCGCTGACTGTCATGGTGGCAAGATGTGCTATGCCGTTTCTCTGTGATTTGAACGTCAAACGGAATTTTTTGTAACCGGCTAGGCCTGGAGGGAGGAAACAAATATTTTCTCTTTTCATCCAAGGCCGGTAAGTTGGAACAGTCATGCGAAGTTTTGGTTTATATTTCGATGAAAGGTGCAGAAGGCAAATATACGTTTCTTTGCGAAGCAAACACGTGTTTGTGACTCAATGGTTTAAGCTTTGAACTAAGCCGTCTTCATATCAAAAATAAACTTCTTGATTAGTTTAACTATGGCTCACAGCATTTTACGTAAAGGGAATTTCCTGGTTGATAATTTTTCTGCTGTTTTAGAGGAGACATTATCCACGTTTTACTGCAAGAAAATTACCCCCCTGAGATTTTGAGATTATTGTGCTCGCGAACGTTTCAAAAACTAATGTGGTGTTTTGTTTGTCTTTGTCTTCACAGGAAGCAATCTGTCTTAAATATTTGGAAGAACGTCGAAGGAGAAGTTTCTTCTCATGTCGCCGCTCACAGGGTAAGCTTGAAGTTTACTGTCGAACACAAGTTGAATCGAACGTATTTCTTTGATCTCTTTTGGCTTTGCGCATTTCGTCTCATCAGTCATTCTTCTATATTATTTTTCCAGGACACTGTCAAGATTTGCGAAGAATGCACAGGAACAGAGGAAGAGAAAAAGAAATGCAGCAAGGAAGAAGACATCAATTGAAGAACTAGATAGAAATTCGCCAAAGATAAGAACTGTAGACTTAAGATACTACTTATTTAGAAATGGTGGCAGGAAAAAATACTCAAATTTTCTTTAGAATCTATTTACAATAATTTCAGAAGTAAAATTGCTCAATAGGCCTTTTTCTGTAGTATAAGATTCTCTCGTCGGATTGCACACTTCTCCCTCAAGTACGCATACGATGTCAGGCAGCTCAGTGGAGAATGGACATTAGAAATTGACTCAGAGAATGGTGGAGAATCGGTGGAAAAAAATCAGTGGACAATGGACATAAGAAAATTTGCTCATAAAGTTAAATACCCATTTAGAAATAACAGGGGACACGTAAACAGAGAAGGGGAACCTTTCTAGGTAGCCACCATTTCAACATTGAGCGATCATTGGATTAATCCTCGGGAATCGTTTTTGTTCAAAATGACTTAGACTCTCCTTTTTAATGTAATTTGAATGCCCATTTACTTGTCTCCTCCCCATAAAATTATTAGAGATTACACTGATCGCTCAGTGTCTGATTATCGACGCTGTACACTTCCTTAAATGGTGTAGCAACATGATTAAGAATTTTAAGGAGATACTGGCTGATGAGTCAGTTATTTGGCGATATAATGCAGCATTATGTGGCTAAATGTCTTTAAACTCGGTTCTGCAAAAATGTGTCTATTGGCATTATTTAAATCTTCTTTCCCAAACGACTAGACTTGCTAACCGAGTTCTTAAACTTGACAAGAAAAAAATCTCGCATTCTTAAGTCATTGACATAGAACTATAAAAGCTGTTAATTTGCGATTCTCTTGATAAGTGGTTTGCTTTGCTTGTAAAATGTTCTAAGATAGTTCATCATTTGTTTTGATGGTAAGGCATTAGTATACTACAGAAAAGTGTCCAAGTTTAAGGCTATGAGGAGCTTTGTTTGAAATAATGCTTTTGAGTCTTTTGTGACCCAATTCGTTTGCAACAGAGGTAACTTTTCAGCTTAAGCATTTAGGCAGAATTAAAAAAAAAGTGATATTTTCTGCAATCTAATCGAAATTTCTTTACTATAAAAAGAGCTGCTTTAAGACTCAATTAAACAGAGGTATCGACAAGTTTTTATGGAATATTCTACTAAAGTTTCGTGACACTTGTTACTTGTACTCGTTTTTCGTAAGACCTCACACTTCGAAGCCCAAGTTGTAGTATAGAGTTTCCGACGCTACACACTGATTTTATACTTCTACACTGTTAGCATCTTCCATAAATTCTTAAAACGTGATTCCATTTGATAGCCCTTGAGTAGGCCTTTATAGATTATGCTAGCATAATTTTTGGCATAATTTCTGCCAAGTAGCAATGCTAGCATAATTCGCAAATGTTGATAATTATTAGATCATTTTTGATGCTACAATTTACTCATTGTTCATCTGTACTCCCAAGTCCCAAGCACTTGGTGACGTTATTCGATGCAAGCAAGTGGAATGCTGCAATATAAGCTACATGAGAGTATAATCTAGTACTAGTGTGCATGTTAACATGAACCACGTTTATTTGAATTTCATTGTGGATTTGTTGCTTCTTTCTTGTAGACCAACGGCTTCGAATTAAAAAATGTATTTTTGGACTTATTTGCATTTTTTCAAAGAGCATAATTTTAAAAAAAAGGGCATAATTTGGAAAATAGAGCATAATTTTAGCATTATTTCGCCCAAAAGAAAAAAGCAATGCTACTAGCATAATATGCTACTTTTACTAGCATAATCTATAAAGTCCTAGCCCATGAGGCGAAGTAAACGGTTAAGCGTGTAGAATCGAGTTATGGTTTCACGCGGGAGGTTGCTAAGCACGAAAGAAGCGTTAGGGCCGATTTACACCGTGCGATTTTTGTCGCATGCGACAAGATTACGACAGGTTTACGATTCTTTTACAATTTTCGTGTACGTCAGAAAAAAGTCTTAGCATTTTGAAACAAGTCGCAAAACGCTGTGACAATCGTAAGTCATGTCATAGGCCTTTCAAAAGCTTGTCGTATGCCAAATATCGTACCGTATAAATTGGTCCTACCTTCTGCTTAGTAAACCTCCAGCGTGCAACTATAAATTGATGCTGCAATATGCGTGAATCGTTTACTGTTTGTTAAAGATGAAAAAAAAAACATTTTGCTTTGCCATTAAAATGGGGCGCCCGTTTTCGGGGAGCTACAAGGATCGTTCGTGTCTTTAAACCAAAATTAATGACCAAGGAAACGTGCATTGATCGTATGCTTGTAAAACCATGTTTTATAACATAACCAAAACATCTCGTGACTCTTTTGAATGCCTCTTGTTCATAAACTTGTCGAGCTGGCTTTCACTTTGCCGGTGGTTTCATTAAAATACCCGCTAACGGGTTGAGACATTACATTTCTAAGTATTTTTTCATAAAGCTGCGAAGAAATTTAATCGTTTTTTGTGGTAGACTGGTCGGTCATTATTTGTATTCTGACGAAAAAGCATTTTTCCCCTGCGCACGCATCAGTGTTTTCATCATAACCATTCACCAATGGGAAAATAGTAAATGTGTAGTTGACCAATCATATTTTGGCAATCGTCATATCATTTAAAAATAAAAAGTATAAGATAACTAAAGTAATATTAAAAACTTAAAAGCAATATATCTTACACTTTATACAAAAACAGGGTCTGAACATAATTAGATATCCTATGGTTTTTATTCTTGAAAATAAATTTAGCTGAAACAGACCGCAGTAGGTTAAAATTTAAGTCAAGGAAAGAAATTAGATTCGATTTTATTGTTTTCACAAATAAGACTGTTAACTACAACATGGACTCGACTTTTGGTGACAGTAGTAACAAACTACTTTAGAAAAAGAGTGACTATGTGGCAGTTCATCGACAGACTTGTGGCGATGACGTGAACAACGGCGAACTGTTCGAGAAACTGATCGCGAGACTGATCAAACCTGGCATAGATTATAGGGGTCTCTTAAACTCAGCAGATCGAGAATTGAACAGAGGACGAACAATTAAATAAATAGCGAATTCAACTGGGCCACCAACATCACCAAAATGCGTCACTTAGATTGACAAAAGTACTTTGTATTTAAAAAACTCGGATTAACTCTGAAAAACGGGACAAAGACAGACGATGGACCAGGTGCACTTCGAAGGATCACATACTTCAACTGCAAGACACTATAATTCAAATCATGTTTATAATTGGCAGGAATTTGAACGAACGACACACTGCTAATTGAAAACAGTAAATGAATACTATAAAAAACAAAATGTAAAATAATTAAAAGTACTTAATGGCAAGCCTAACATTGGTAAGTTTCGGTTGTACCAGGTGACTCATCTCTTTTAGTGTTGCTATAGTTGCTTACTCACCCAACACCGCACATGTGTTCCGAGCAATCAAATTTTATTGGTGAATATGACGTTTTAGGCTTTCAGATTTCCACTATCATTTGGAAGCAAGCCGGATCTTGAAACCTGTGCGATGTTTGACAGATTGGCCTCACCGAAAATTCCCAATCAATTGAGTTATTTGACAGGTACGAGATATGCTTACGCCCAGTCTAGCATGAAAATATGCATTGAGTAATTTTCACAAGTTAATAACAAATAAACACTAGCCGTTTTTTTGGACATTAACATGTTATTTCATTTTCTTTTATTTTCTCGGACTTTTCTTGCATTTTGTCATGATAAAAAAAGCAAAATTTTAAATTATGATTTGGCGCGTCTTGTCGATGATCATTTTGTATTGTTGGTACCTCCTTGAAATGTCTCACTTGCTGGCTACACCGAGTACAATGTAGTAGTTTAGCTTATTACAAAACTCTAATGTCTGGTGAGCAGGAAAGCGCGCATTTTTTGTTTCATTGCGGGCCTAGGTATTTAATGTTTTGTGAGGTTAGGTCATTCCGGTTAGTGTTGTCTTGAGAAAGACTGTTGTCAATGACACAAGCGAGGTATCCACTACACGGGCGCTTTAGGATGCAGGTCGCTTTTTTTTTTTCCCAAATGCGCGTGAAGAGAGTAGAAATGCCACCACTGACTGAACTGACAGGCACTCCACGGAATGTTATTTTTGCCAGTGACTTAATGCAAACTTCGAACGACTGATTGACAGCACCAAGATAACCGACAAGCAAAAGACGAAATTGACAAATCTTACTAACAATAGACAGCAAGAAAAACGGATCAAACGTGGTCACTACAATCATAACAATCGACAAGATCACAACTTACCCTACAGACAGTTTTTAAAACAAAAGTTCGCTTGTGAACAAGATGCACTGATAATATTGGCCGACATGTCTGTCACCATGAAAACATCAATATCTTCAGATGGCAAGATAAGAATAGTAGCTTTACTGTGCGCAAAGAAGATATCTAATTTGAGGAACAAGAAAAATCTCTGCATTTCATCTACATTTTTGTAATAAATTGCGTTATTCCCTGGATAGTGATATATCCAGTGGATTGCGCTTATCAGTCTTTCGAAAAACGGGGATCACGGCAATAATCAGAGTATTTTTACGATCCACTGACATTACACAGCTCAGCTGACTTCGACGAAACCTTAGACAAGCACAGTCTCAATACAGAATTAACTATGAAAGGATGATGTGAAATGCTATTTTCTACCCATGTAAACCAGGTGAGCGTTAGCCCTACTAATGGAAATGGGCCCGAACTGAGAGAAACTCCGACCAGGGTGGAAATTCAACCCACGACCTTCGGGTTAGATCACCGCTGCTCCATCGACTGAGCTGTAAGGTCGTGGGTTCAATTCCCACCCTGGTCAGAGTTTTTCTCTGTCCTCAAGTGGGCCCCTTTTGCATTAGTAGGGCTAACGCTCACATGGTTTACATGGATAGAAAATAGCACTTCACAGCACCCTCTCATAGTTAATTCTGTTGAAATATAAGTGCTACACGGCCACGATTTGCATAAACGTAATCCATTGTACAGTCTCGATACATTCATAAAAAACGAGGTTATTTGGACGACCAAAAGCTAATGGACAACAAGGAATCTTTGAGTTGAGAACGAATCAGGTTATGAATAGGAGTTTACCATTCTAAGCAGGTGCATAAGGTTCGAAGATTAAACTTTTTATTTGTGCACATCATAGCAGAAAACTCAGGGTCTTCATCGACGGATGGAAACGCACCTATCCTCGTTCAGCTCTCAATGTCAATACTATCACGAATGCCTGAAAGACGACAACTGATTCACTGACAAGACTCGATCACATTACTAAACTTTTTACAGATAGGACTTCTGCTGACGTTGTGGAGAGTAGGTGTCGTCAGCAACAGTTCGTCTTGAGACTACACTTATCTGGACGACCATAATTCGACGAGTTCACTAAAAATGAGGCTATACAGACCACAAAAGACAAACCAAATAATGCAAATCTACAGGTGCTTGGGTATTTGGCAACAAAGATCAGGACACTGGAAAAAGATTAGCTAGTTTTCCGCTGTTAATTAGAACTTCCATCTCACTTCTTACGTAATATACCTCGCTAGAGTGACGTCTGAAATAACTCAGTGCTGTATTAGTTGGCACGATTTCCCTTGGTTCATTTTCAATAACTTTCACGCATTATTCGAAATTCTTTCTCGGGCAAAACACTTTATTTTCTCAGCATTAAAAAAAATAGGAAAAAGAGAGCAGTCAGTTTCTTTTCAAGTGCCTGAGATTTATCCAATTTGTAGCGAGTCGCCGAAGAAAAGTTGCAAGCTGACTTGCTGATAAACTACTTCAATCTATTTTGGAAAAGAGAACAAATTTCTGTCTCCTTGGTAGATTTTAAGAGGAAACAAATTACCGGCAAACGAAATAATCTTTTAGCTAACTAGCTCAAAGCCTCGAAGGTTATTGCACGTCAGTCCAAATTGGCGCAACTTCGTCCGGTTTCGATCAAGTTTATGTTATGCTAATTAAGCAGATATTAGAGGTAAAGAAATAAACATTACCTTTTCACCTCGCACTGGTTTGTTCACCTCGGTCCGTATAACTATCAGCCTGCTCAGTTTTGTTTTGGGGAAGGAAAAGGGAAACGTTTGACTTTGACACAAAAGAAAATCGCGAAAGCGCAAGCAGCAGTGAGCAGAGTTTTAGCAACTTTCAAAGACGTTAGAGTCGTGTAAGAAGCTGAAAGTAGTAGTTAATTTAGAGGGGGAGACCTATTCTACTGGACAGCATAGGACGCTTCGGCAACGCATTTTGCAATACTTTCTTCACGCCTTAGCCTAAGGCATGAAGAAAGTATTGCAAAGCCCGTCATCGACCAGTGTCATCTTGGCTGGTATGCAAGCAAGAGTATAACTATAGTCGATGGATGGGATTATGACTGATTTTAAACCATAAAAGTATTGTTGCTTTCAAACACGAAACACGAGAAGCTACAAAAGTTCTAAGACAATTATTGCATTTTAGTATATACGAAAACAGTGTATACTATTGAACGCCCGCACTGATTGGCTACTCAAACTCCGGATATCCTTTGCTGTTCACCTCCTAGCAATTCGCGCGGAATTTGCGCCCGAAAATATTGTAATCTTTGCAGGATTAAATCATCTTTTAGTGCTATATAGTTCCTTTTCTAAAACACGGAAGGGTTAACCTATTTATGCGAAAAGAAAAACAGAGACGAAGGTAGTCAAACACTCGAACGTTTTTTCCATGGTTTTCTTCACTTTACACTCTTTTAGTTTTTGTGGGGTTGAATTTAAGGTAGAGCCTTTTGACCGCTTTTCCTTCAAGATGTTGCCAGAGGAAACACTGTGCAATTTTAGTCAGATTTTCGCGCCAAAAAACTTAAAAAAAGTACGGGCGCTTAAAAGCACGCATGCGCCAATTTTTTTTTTCAAAAACTTTAAATAAATTATCTCTTTACAATGAAATACATAATGGAGACAATAAAAACAACTTTTTATCTACGTTTGTTCATTATTTCAATGGAAAATGATTCTTTTTCAAAAAAAAAAAAAAAACGGCGCATGCGTATTGGGGACGCCGTATTTTTTTCTAAGTGTCATTTAAGCGAAAAGGTCAAGGTCCACTCTAAGGGAAAGAACTTCCGTGCTTTTTCTCTATTCTCTTAGGGAATGGAAACAAACTTAACTTTATATGCCTGGTACATTTTTTGTAGTTGACATAAAAAAAATTTGTTGACAAAAAGCTCCTAATGATTGTAGAACCCTTAAAAAGGAAGATTATGGCAAACTTTTTTTACTTTTACATCCCCAACATTCCTTTTCTTACACGCCGTTGAGGTCACCAAAACTAGCAGACATTTGTTGTACAACCAAACTAGTGAGAGAGGCTGTTCTAGCCTCTCAATGACATCTCAAACTGGCTTGCAAAGAAGAGTTTCCAAACGTCATTGCAAAACGTTTTGTGATGACCTAGAAGGAATAGATCCATTCCTCTCGCAAGCATGGCTGTTCGATAAATGTTTAGGATAAACAGTAAAAGATGTTTCCCATCCGTAAAAAAGAACAGAAGTTATAACTATTTTGCAAAAGGCACCGCTTGTCGTCTTCTTCTTGGACTCCATCACCTCGCGCAAAGCGCATTAATGCATTTGTCTTAATGTCATGATTAAGTCAACAAAACAAGCACACAATTGAGAATCGTAATAAAGCAAACACTTTGATGTCTTAATAACGAAACTGTAAAGGAAAGTAGGGAAATAATCTGCGAGTGTAATACGCAACGCAATGCCCCTGAAGCAACACTAGTTCGAAGTAACGGTGGTCTGCAAATGTGATTATCCTAATAAGAGTCGGTCCATAAACAAACTGTCATGTTGCGATGGTTTGTTCGTACAACCACGCAAATTTTGTGGTTTAAAGTGCGATGATTTGGTTCGTAGTGTATTCAGTGATTTGAGTAGCCGTCCTTTAAGGTCAAAGGAGTCTTAACAGACCACTGTAAGAACATGGATAGACTCCATGAGTACCATTATTTTTCTGTTTGACTGACTGAGTGAAAAAAACGTTACCCCCAAGAAATTTGGATGGTAAATCGTTTGAATTGTGGTATAGGAGTTAGAGGAAGTTGCGAGTCTCCTCTGATGATCTCTATGAGATAGTTACGTTGAAAATTTGAGTCCAGGACGATTAATAATCTATTTGGTAACCGTCTGGTAAGTACTCTTAGTCAAGTCAAGTTAATTATTTGAGTGCATGTAAGTCAATTGTCTTTCTTGCGTGGTTAGTGGTTTAAAGTGGTCAATGATCCCATCGAGAGTAAAACCAATCTAGTTGTTAGTTGTTAAGTGTTAATTGAGACAGTAAAAATGCTAGGATCCCTATTATCCACCCTTTTGATCTGTTTCTGGAGAGCAGGAGTGATAGATCTAACGGGGAATATACGGCTAAACTCTTGCTCAAGTATGCTGCATTCGACTGCTACATATGGCATAACCTATTACACTCGAGGTTTTTCCCTTACTTCCCTTGACAATAGCATCATTATGGCACCGTAACATTGGCTGTTATCGTTAGCTTTTGCTTGTTTTTGTGTGACCAAACCATGTCCTATGCGGACAGGCCTTTTATTGACAGTACAACCAAGACATAACGAACATGCTTATGACAATGCAGACCTTTCCAAATGCGTGGCAGCACCGATTCTTGCAACGTGTGCAATTAAAGATGTTATTCCCGAAGTAGAGGGGAGGGGGGAGGGGGGCTGGGTGGTGTCAATGTCTGTCTGTCTGTAATTCAAACGTGAAAAGCATTTTTTTTTCTTACTATTTATGTCTTGCAGACGGTGTTTAGACAAAATATCTTTATTGTTCTTTACGTTTGGAACCTATTCCTTCCCTCAAATTTTTCCTTTCCAGTTTCAATTCTCTTGAAAAGTGAGATGAGTATACGTTTGAGTGATTGTGATAATTTAAACGGAGAACCCCGAGAAATAGTCTTTTAAGAATCGTCTTTTGAAGGTATGTCTGTTTTACGTGATTCACCTCTCTCTACTTGTTCTAGATCCATCCAAGCTTATAAAACCAGTGCCTTACTTCCTAACTACCCAGCGTCTCTGTACTGTCAGTGGATCGTATTAGTTGTGTATGAGTTATGTATGAGTTATGTATGAGTTATAGACGAAATGATTCATTAGTTGGCTGTGAAGACTGTTTGCACAGTAAATTAACAGCGATGCTGACCACTTTTGTTTGTCGTGCGTGTCCTCTGTTACTGAAGGGAAAAAGTCGTTTGCCATTCCGAAACTTTTGGCTTTCTCCGCACTGTACCCATCGGTACTTTCTCCTCATTGCTATCATCATTTTTATTGCCATAGTTAACGTCAATGAAATGATTGTCAACATTAGTATTATTATTGTTGTCGTCGTCGTCGTCAATGTCAATGACATCGTCATTCTTATCGCGATGGCCAACGTTATTGGCTCTGGCTCTGGCTCTGGCTCTGGCTCTGGCTCTGGCTCTATCATTGTCATTGTCGCTGTCATTTCCCTTGCCTAAATCCGATTGTGATCTTCGACGTTACTGTCGTTGACGTCCTTTATTGTCATCTTCAATGTCATTGTCATCGTTGTGAAAGTCAAAGTAAAAGTCTTGCCTTTTTGCCTCAACCGTTGCTAGTTGCCATTTGCATTTGCATCGTCATCGTCATCGTCATCGTCATCGTCATCGTCATCGTCATCGTCATCGTCATCGTCATCGTCATCGTCATCGTCATCGTCATCGTTAACGTCATCGTTATAGTCAACGTCATTATCACTGTTGTCATTGCCATTGCCATTGCCATAAACGGGCGTCGTCATCTTCCACTAAAGGTGGCTCAAATCAGTTTCAGCACTTTCAAGAGACCTTGTTATATTAGAAGGACTGACACTGAAACACTTTATCACCTAACAGCAATGTTATGGTGCCAGCAATTATTGCTGAAGACGATGCAGTCATTATTGTCACGTAACAAGTTACCATTGAAACAGAAAAGCCTTGCAAAAACACCCTATATTTTGTGTTTAGCTGTTAATATCTCAAAAACAAACTCGGTGGTCTCCATTTTTTACTTGTGAAATGTAATAAGCATGCCAGAAAAAAAACTTTCTGCAAAGTTTAAAAAGAAAATATTTGCTAGCAAATAGGATTTTTATGCTTTCTCGTAATTCTTTGTTCAAACTGTTATGTGACAAGAATTTCGTTCGCAATATTGCGTAACCACATGCTATTGTGACGTGATGGGCTAGGCAATTAAAAAATGTTATTACCCCCTCTCAGGGGTTTATCAGACGCGTGACATGGCATGTAGCGTTCATTCACTTCTTCTACTCGTCAAGGGTCAAAGCTTTTTGCAAGTCTTGTGAGTATTTTTCATCCCTCCACGTCCCCTATCATTCTTGCATTTGCTTATGCAGTTCTGGCGTTTTCTAGCCCCCACCTTTACTGGGGCCAATATTAATTAATTGGATTTTGTGTGAATATAAGATTTTATCTTGCAAAAAGTTAATTAAGGCGACTATGGGCTTCTGCCCATAGCCAATTCACTCCATCTTGTGTATTTCATTCATATGGGCCCCAGTAAACGAGCTGCAGGTAAAGCGACCTGGCCTCTTAGAGAATTTGTTTTGGTCATGATCGGCACTACAGAGAACATTTGGTGCGCATTCAGAGCCACCTTAAATAATTGTAAAGGAACGGAATTATATATGAAATGAGCCATATATTGAACTGCGGATATGAAATCAAGTTTCGTTCATCGACTCATTCCTCACAAGAAACTGGAACCCACAAATGGCCAACTCCCAACGTCAGTGGCTTCATAGCTCAGTTGGTTAGAGCCTCGCATCAGTATTGCTAAGTCACAGGTTCAAACCCCGTTGAAGTCCTGAATTTTTCAGGCTTCTCTACGCAATTGCTAAAATTGCGTCCATAACTGCGAGGATCATAGCTTTACTTGATAAATGAAAATTTAGGGTCGCTCTGAATCCGCTCCACAGAACTTTTTTAAACTTTGCAGACAGTTTTATCTTGGCCTCGTGATTACTTTTGTGTATTAAAAAATTGAGGTCACTGAGTTCGCTTTTAGATATGAGTAACTAAAGGCAAAATATAGGGTATCTTTTCAAGGCTTTCCTATTGCCGTGGTAACTTGTTACGTCACAAAAATTTCTGCAACTTGTTTAGCAATAATTGATGCTTCACATCGTACCATAAGATTGCTGTTACATGATAAAGTGCTGTAGTGTCAATCCTTCTAATAACAAGGTCTCTTGAAAGTGTTGGAAACTGGTTTGAGCCACCTTAATCATCACTGTAGTTTATCGTTCATCGTAAAAACGTCACAGCAAACTCACAGTCATGGTTACTGCCATCACATCGTCATCTTCGCATCTATCATCACTGTATTTGATCGTCATCTTTAGTAAAAATGTCATCGTCAAAGGCATAGTCATTGCCATTGCATCGTCATGTCCAATGTTATTGTTCCAGAATAGTCATAGTCATTGCCAGTAATTGTCCGTTTCACCTTTATTGATGTAGAGGTCAACGTCATTTTCATTTTTATTTTCATTCTCATTATCATAGCAATGGTCAGTACTATTGTCATCGTTATCGTCAATGACATAGTGAACGTCATCATTACAGTTACCATCATCATAATCATCATCATCATCGTCATCGTCATCGTCATCGTCATCGTCATCGTCATCGTCATCGTCATCGTCATCGTCATCGTCATCGTCATCATCATCGCTGTCGCCATAGCCTAAATACCAAATCGGCTAATTCAATGTTATACCCTAATTATCTGCGAGCAGTGCAGATTGAAAAATGTAGTATATAATGAAATTCTACAATAAACTTGAACTTGATGAACTTGACTTGATGATACCCAATTGAAATCTCCCGGTGCTAAGGTTCTTCGCGTATTGCATTTGCATTCTAATGTAACCTTCACATTGAAAGATATCGAAATACCTTGAACAAAATGCTTTATTCCCAAAGGGTTTGACTAGGGTACAAAATTGAGCTAGCCGATTGTCAGCGCCATCATCAGAGACATCGTAATTTGTCATCGGCATCGTCATCGTCAACATCTATCATATTTGTAGTTGTCACTATTATGATCTCCATGATGGGATCGTCATGGTCTTAACACATTTACCTCACCCTCAGTCTCAGTCGTCACTGTGGTGTTGTCATTGCTTTAATCTCAGTCAAGTACGTGAAAGCCCTTTTTCATCCCGGGGTACCAACGAGCCTAGGGCATAACATCAATAGGTCCGACTGAAAATGTGTCAACACCGTCGAATCAACGACGTTTGAAAGCATTAGCAAACTTTTCCAGCTCGCACAAATAGGAGTTCGTTAAATCTGAGGTCGCATTAAAAACGTATACTAAAAATAACAATTGAATGGTGATACAATAGCGTGCCGTATTAACCCGAGGTACTGAAGCCTTGCCTGCACCTAAACCGCACCCTAAAGCCCGTGCATGACTACTGAAAAGTACGATGTATTATTTTCAAGCAACATTAAATCTAACAGCCTCATTACTTCGATTCTTTTGCTTGTCCTAAAAAAACCCTGATAGTAATAATTTTCTGACCTTCATTATCTGTTGACTTGAATATCTCCTTAACCTAAACGATGAGCACAGCAAGTTAATTACTCTGTTAAGGAAACCGTTCTTGTGAATTGGCCTCTATCGGCAAAAAAAATAACTTGCTGAATCTGTAATTCTCGGCGTTTGAAGCCTTCTCATTGAAGCTGCCTCCTCAAGTTTTCATTCTGTTTCCTCTCTTCATTCTCTTTGTGGCCAATCAGAATTCAAGTATAAACTATTTATTAACGAAGATTTTTCAGTCACCCAATGATTGCCAATACTATTCAACAATACGTTTTCCCAATGATTGCTAATACTGATCAGCAATACTCCCTAATGTTTCCAACCGTTGATACCTCTTAAATTTCTTGCCCTTTAAATTTGGCTGCTTATAGTCTTCCCCCACACCACTTACGATACCACTTACGATACCCTTACTACGATAGCCTTACTGACACTAAAATTTCACGGTCAATGATGATTTGAAATATTAGGTCCTGAAGCTTTTAGACCCCTTGATTCGACTAAAATGTTATTTGTTACCAATGACTGCAAATCATAATTTGTCACCTTAGCCATGCTAATACTTGGCAACAGTTGCAAGGTGCGCTAGTAGTCGACGATCATAATCTAACGTTACCCTCCTATTTCTACCCCCTTGAAAGCAATGAAAACGTAATGATCCTCCTGTTGTTACATGTCATAATTTCATTCTACTGCAGTCAGTTTTATCTCAGCCTCCCAGTGTTTGCAAATCGTGTCTGCCATCCATTGCCAAAGAAATTGACACTACCAGCCTATTACCACCCCTCAAAAAAACCTTCATTAGCTGCCAGTTGTTTCCTGTTATCACAGTTTGATCATAGGGGTGAAGTTAAATGATCTAACAATCTGTCTGTAGTTGATTGTCAAAGTTTTACACTACCCCCTCCCCCTCCCCCCCCCCCCCCCAAACCAAATACTTTGTGAATACCCGTCCGCGATTGGGACATTGGGTAAAAGTTACGGTTTTCCTCAGTTTGTAATGAGTGTGTAATTACACTTCGCATTGCGAAAGCTTTTGCCTGCGTTATTGCTATTGCTACTTCTAATTTGTTTCAAACGCTTATAGCCTCTCCAAAGGTTTGACACGGTACACTACAGTTTCACCTCTTATCATAAATTACTTTTACTTGCTTCTGTAATGGTCATCTTCTTCCAGCCTTGCTTCATTTCTTTTTGGTTTCAGTTTTCCTGTATTTAATACTTTCTATACGAACTACGCTTACTTGTTCTTGTCCCTGCCATTATCTTGTGCTCTCTCTTCTTGTTTGATTTGTATATCTGAATATCTCTTTCCAGGGTTGCAACCTGCACAAAACAAAATAACACGTCATTAAACGCAACAAAAAGTAAATAATTTAAAAACTTAACAAATCAACATCTATTTCTTTGATATAATTTTTCAACTCTTGTTATATAAACTTGAAAGGAGGAGGACAGTTGGTGAATTGAAAAATAAAACACTATTTTTTTGAAGAGTCACCACATGAAATTTATTTATCCTCCCGAAAAACGGAGTTTGTTTTAAAGAACACACTTCTGTCTAAGGCAGAATATGACTACCGGGTTTTCAGCAGAAGGTAAAGAGTCTGTTCCAAAGTCATGAAAAGAATGCACCTACCAATGTTAAGCCCCTGGGAGGGGGGGGGGGGGGGATCGGGGGGTCGGACCAACCACGGGAGTTTGATCGTGAGGTCTGTCCCTATGGTAGGGATTTTGATCGTATGTGACGTCCACAGGCTAGCGCTTTTGATCGTACAAAGGACATGTTACCATCTTCACTTGCTGCCGGGTGGACATTTTGACCAATTATTTTGTCCCAGGGGTGGGGAATTTGAATTATTTTAAATGAAAATGTCAAAATCCCCACCCCATGCCCGACCCCCTCTCCCTGGGTTTAACATTGATAGGTGCATAAATCTGAAAAATTACTACCCTTGAATCTGACTGCTGCTTCTAACGGTAACAAGTTTGTCAACCCATTTCCCTAAATCTAATTACATCTCGGTGGTTAGACGGGGGCAAATACAGAACTGTGACCTGAAATCGTACTGCCTCGTTCCATTAATTGGCAAAATTCTCGTCCAGTCTCCGTAATATGTTATGAATATGACAAAATCTGATATTATGAATCTAATAGGTTCTTACCTTCTTCAAGCATTCTAGTGTAGAGCTGTACTCCATCACAATTTCCTGTGTCATGTCCGACATCACTCAGTTTTCTTGATTGAGATCCGCCCCTGTTGTTAAGAGAGACATAGATCGTTGTGCG
The DNA here is from genome assembly GCF_036669925.1 of Montipora capricornis. Classification (NCBI taxonomy): domain Eukaryota; kingdom Metazoa; phylum Cnidaria; class Anthozoa; order Scleractinia; family Acroporidae; genus Montipora; species Montipora capricornis. The sequence goes on from NC_090893.1 coordinate 23,637,313, forward strand.
ATCGTTCAATAAATGAATAAATAAAAATACAAAACCCTATTATAGCTTTTTTCTTGGAAACTTTGGAAACTTGTTTATATGAAAGTTTGAATTGCTCTGTATACAAGGTGAATCAAACTTTCGATTTATTAGAGCAATCAGCCAAAGTGTGATAACTCAAATAGAAACTTTCCTGTGGTGTTTATTATGGTAAAAAAGATGATTATAAATTTTTCATCTCTAAATGAAGCTTTCACGTTCGATTATGATTGCTTTGTAAAGTTGACAGTGTGTATTATGAGAGTAAATTGTGGATCAAGTTCACTTTTTATGATGATCTATAAAAAGCGGACATTTATTAAAAGTACTAAAATTAATGCCACGACCACTACTGGAGCTTTAAGCGAATCTCACCTTGACACCATTATCGCACACGGAAAAAAATCCTTTAGTTGTATCACATTCATCTTGAAGCAAAATTCAAGATTTTTTTCATATTAAAGTTACCTGTAGTTGTTAAATGAAGTATCCAATGTTAAGTGTTCAACATTCACTTGTCCTCCGCATATCTGCAGACTGCTCAATCTTCTTCAAAGTAGGATAACCGTGCGTTTACTAGCTTTCTTTTCTTTCCCTAAGGGTTGTCAACAGCAGGAAGAACGTCGGACAGATTCACAAGATGAAAAATAGCTTTAGAGAGAGACATTTTGAATTTTGCTTAACGTGGGCGATGCAAATTAGCATATCATTTACAATTCAACAATATTCTAACAAGTTCCTTTATGTCACCCCCCTCCCTTCTCCTCCTCCTCCTCCTCCCTCTCCCCACCCCAAAACAATAATAATAATAATATTAATAATTATTATTTTTATTTTTATTATTATTATTAACAATTATTTGGCGAGCAGATCAATAATGGATGTGCGAGACATCCGAGTTCAATAATTGTTTTACCATTTGATGACTGATTTAACTTTATTTCTCACAATTCCCAACAATGAAATCTTTTCCTGAAAGCTCAGGAAGGTGAACTGCCATTCTCACAGGAGAGCGTGGTCTCAATTACGCATGAGCAGAATATTATTTGCAGCAAAACACTTATTTGTAGACAGTTATTTGCAGGTCACGTGGTGGGCTCTCGGCCACTGAAAAGGAAGGAAAAATACATTGAATGATAATTATTATTATTACTATTATTTATAAAAATGTAAGGATAATACCCGCACTTTCATTGGTCAATAGCTGTGTTTAAATGAGAGTATGCAATCACAGCTGTGACATCACACGAATTTTGATTGGTTATCTGTTGTCAGACGCGCATTTTGATTGGGTGGTATGAAATATGAGCGTGTATCAAGAAAATCTGTTTCAATCAAAAAGTAAAAAAACCAGCATTTTCCTTCATATTTCGAATTATTTTTGAGAAATCTTTTCCAAAAGCAATAGAGGACTTTCTTCTGTGTCTACATAGGGCTTGTCTAAACTCTCTGGGAGTGGGGAGGATTCTTGACAGTTATGCAAGTCCGAGACTGCGTAACTGTCTCGAATTCTCCCAAATCCCCCACAAGCCCCTTACAAGTTCAGATTATGTTAATAAGTTATCATCTTACTTTAAGCACCCTTGCGTTGCCATCCAGACCATGCTCTCCCGGGAAATTTTAAACAATTGTGTTGCTTTAGACCACTTTCAAGGCCGTTACATTGAAAATCAAATAGAGTATGACATAATTTTTCAAGGCCTACACCAATGTGCAGTATGATTTTCCTTAAGCCACCTTTTTTTCTTCAAGCACGAAAATAATGGCCCACCGCTTCCCCTCTCTCCCCCCCACCATTGCCTTAGCCTTTCCCAGCCAACCCACTCCTGTACTTTATGACCAGTCCCTGAATGCTGAGTTAATAATGTAAATTGGCCACCGTACAGAGATTCTAAAAGCTGACGTTTCGAGCGTTAGCCCTTCGTCAGAGCGAATCGAGGGATTATGGGTTACGTGTAGTTTTTATAGTAGAGTGGGAGCTACGCTATTGGTGGTAACATGGCAACGTCCAAAATAGGAATATATTAGTTAAATGAAAAGCGTTCGTTAATACCGTGAGGAATAAGGGTGCCGATTTGAAAGATGAATTTTTGTTCCAGATTCTTGCGGCTTTCCGTCCTACCTAGATGCAGGGAAAGGCCGCAGATAGCCATGTGTTTTTTGGACTGGTTAGGCAGATTAAAATGGCGAGCGACTGGCTTAGATGCATCCTTGTCATTCTTCTCAACATCGCAAAGGTGTTCGCGGAATCGGTCACCTAGTCGTCTACCTGACTCACCAATGTATAATTTATTGCATAACGTACAGGTTATGCAATAAATGACATTTGCGGAGGTACATGTGAAACGATCGGTGATCTTAACAGATCGCTTAGGTCCCGATATCTTGCTAGTGATAGCAATGAAAAGACAAGTTTTGCATCGTGGGCACGCGCGTTTGAAAGTGCCGGGTTGCTCGTTAGTTTTGAGCGCGCTTCTAACTAAAAAGTTGCCTACGTTTTTGTCGCGTTTGAATGAAATAAGTGGAGGTTGCGAAAAGATTCTACCAGTCTCGGGATCATTTTGGAGCAATTTAAAATTACTAAGAATGATGCTTTTGACTACGTGATTACGAGGATAGAAAGTGAGGGTGAATGGAATTCTGTCATTCTTATCTTTTTGTGACGTTTGTAGTGATGACTGTCCATCAAATTGTTGGGTGCGATGATGGCCCGCTTTGACCACAGAGACAGGATAGCCACGTTTTTCGAAGAACTGGCACATCTCTTCTGATTTGCTTGAAAAATCGGAGTCATCACTACACAGACGTCGAAGTCTACGAAATTGAGAATAAGGAATGAAGTTCTTGACATGTGATGGATGTTTATTTATTTAGCTTCGCCTAAGTGGAATACAATATAAGTACATAAGTAAAGATAGAAAAGAAAAAAAAAAAAAGGCATGTGACGATGAATACAAGAAATAAATGTGTGAATCTGTAGGTTTGTAGTGCACACTAGTACATAGGACGTTGCCTCTAATAGAAACTTTGATATCTAGGAAAGCCAATGAAGTTTCCGAAATTCCCCAGGTATATTTAAGAGCCGGATGAAAAGAGTTGACGGAGGTTATAAATTGATCGAGTTCTTCTCTGCCGGATGAAATAGCGCCGATGCAGTCGTCGATGTAGCGGCCGTAGAGTTGAGGTTTGGGGCCGTTGTACTGATTAAAAAATTGGTGTTCTTTATATCCTACAAAAAGATTGGCATAGCTAGGTCCCATTCTTGTGCCCATCGCTACACCATTAATTTGTTTGTAATAGTTGGCGGCGAATGAAAAACAGTTAAGCGTTAAAACTAGTTCGGCAAGGCAGAGGAGCGTTTCCGAGCTAGGTTCTTTGACAGTGCGTTGATCGAAAAAGTGTTTAAGTGCTTGAAGACCTTCGCTATTAGGAATGACTATGTATAGAGATGTAATGTCCATGGTGAAAATAAGTTTGTCTTGGCCGGAGAAGTTGAAATCGCGGAAAATTTGTAGTGCGTGTGTACTGTCTTTAATGTATGATGGCAAGATTTGACGATAGGCGTCATAATCCTGTCTAAGTAGCTAGAAATGAGTTCGGTGGCGCAACCACACGCAGAAACGATAAGGCGACCTGGGTTGTTGGGTTTGTGAATTTAAGGCAAGAAGTAAATGCACGAAGTTCTAGGGGTGTTGATGACGACATTAGTGGCAGTGTCCGGTAATTCTTGATTAACTATAAGATTTTGAATGGTGTCTTTGACAAGTTTTTGATTTGTGGAAATGAGATCTTTAGGGATTTTGGCATAAAACGAGGTATCCGAAAGTTGCCGCAAGTCTTCTTTTTGGTATGGTCGGACCGCCAAACAACTACTGCGCCATCTTATCGGCCGATTTGACAACTATGTCGTTGCGTTTACTAAGATTTTTAAGCGACGCCCACTCTTCCGAGGAAAGGTTGGAAAATTTAGTGTTGCAATTGAATTTAAGTTTCTGAATGTCGTAACGGCATTTTTGGCATCTGCGCTATTTCATCCAGCAGAGAAGAACTCGATCAATTTATAACCTCTGTCAACTCTTTTCATTCGGCTCTTAAATATACCTGGGAAACTTCGGAAACCTCATTGGCTTTCCTAAATATCAAAGTTTCTATTAGAGGCAACGTGCTATGTACTAGTGTGAACTACAAACCTACAGATTCACACAGTTATCTGTTGTATTCATCGTCACATCCATCACATGTCAAGAACTCCATTCCTTATTCTCAATTTCTTAGACCTCGACGTCTATGTAGTGATGACTTCGATTTTTCCAGCAAATCAGAAGAGATGTGCCAGTTCTTCGAAAAACGTGGCTATCCTGTCTCTGTGGTCAAAGCAGGCCATCATCGCGCCCAACAATTTGATGGACAGTCATCACTACAAACGTCACAAAAAGATAAGAATGACAGAATTATATACTCTACTCACTTTCCATCCTCATAATCACGTAGTGAAAAGCACCATTCTTAGTAATTTTAAATTACTCCAAAATGATCCCGAGACTGGTAGAATCTTTTCGCAACCTCCACTTATTTCATTCAAACGCGACAAAAACGTAGGCAACTTTTTAGTTAGAAGCGCGCTCAAAACTAATGAGCAATCCGGCACTTTTAGATGCGCGCGCCCACGATGCAAAACTTGTCTTTTCATTGTTAAAACTAGCAAGATATCGGGATCTAAGTGATCTGTTAAGATCACCGATCGTTTCACACGTACCTCCGCAAATGTCATTTATTGCATAACCTGTACGTTATGCAATAAATTATACATTGGTGAGTCAGGTAGACGACTAGGTGACCGATTCCGCGAACACCTTCGCGATGTTGAGAAGAATGACAAGGATGCATCTAAGCCAATCGCTCGCCATTTTAATCTGCCTAACCAGTCCAAAAAACACATGGCTATCTGCGGCCTTTCCCTACATCTAGGTACGACAGAAAGCCGCAAGAATCTGGAACAAAAATTCATCTTTCAAATCGGCACCCTTAATCCTTACGGTCTTAACGAACGCTTTTCATTTAACTAACATATTCCTATTTTTCACGTTGCCATGTTACCACCAATAGCGTAGCTCCCACTCTACTATAAAAACTACACGTAACCCATAATCCCTCGATTCGCTCTGACGAAGGGCTAACGCTCGAAACATCAGCTTTTAGAATCTCTGTAAGGTGGCCAATTTACATTATCAACTCCGTTGATAAAACCAAATTTTTGTATACTACTTCCCCACCGACGCAGCACCACAGTTTCTTTATAAACTACCCCTTCAGTCCCTGAATGCATTGGAAATCTGTCTCTACAAGTAAGCAATGGTATTTGAGACACCATACTGACATTTAGAGGGAGCAGGCTGCAATCTTATTTCTAACTAAAACTTGCGAAGATTTACGGATAGCTTCAATGGCGCTTCTTTCGGTCGAACGCGCGATTCGGGGCCTACAAGTCCCACATTTCTCCGGCCTTTTACATTTACAACATTTTTCTCGCCAAGTTAAGTCTCTAGGCCAATCAACGCATAATATCTCGGTGCACGTGAAACTAAACAAGAAAAAGCGTGCAGGACATGAATCTGAAAATAATAAGGTCTCAGAGGACAATCGCTTAATTCTGGCAGGATAGAATTGACGCGGTCAGAGGGGTGGAAGGTGCGGTTGATCATTACTATGACACCCTACGTCGTCTCTCAAGTAGTACGTCAGTTTTTGAGTCAGTGAATTGTCCAGATTAACCCAGTCAATATATAACAAAATGGATAAAGAGGTTTAGTTTCTAAAACAAATTTGGGGAGGTGTGGGTGGGGAAGTTAACTGAACACAGACATGAGTTTATCGACTGGGTTGATAAGCGAAATTGACCACCGCAAAGAAACTCAAGGCTGCCATTTTGAGCGTAATCCCTTCGCCAGCTTTCAACTTCTTTACAGTGGTCAGTTTACCATATTTTACCCTGTTGATAAACCCATTTCAGAGTCAATAACTCGGTCAGTCATCAGTCATTCAGAGATTCATGCAATCAATCAATTAGTCAGCCAGGAAGGCAGTCCCTCAAGCAACTTCAAAATACATAAGTAATCAGTCAGTCATTCAGTCCCTCAATTAATGAGTCAGTAAGTCAGGATGTCTCTCAAGCGATTCTTCAGTTTCTGTCAACAAATCGTCCAGTCATCCAATTAGCTAATCAATCAATCAATCAATCAATCATTTATTTATCCATTCATTCAATCAGTCATTCAATCAAATAAGATTCAGACAATCAATAAATCAGTCATTCATTTGGTCATTTATTCATTCATTGTCACTGTTATTCAGTCATTCATTCCACTAGTGGGTAAGAAAGCCCCTCAAGCAGTCCTTCGTTTTCTAGATATTCAGCCAATGAATAAAGCAGTCATACTTTTTTTTAATTTAGTCACTCAGTCAATTATACAGACACTTATTTAGTCAGCCAGTCAGGAAGTCCCTCATACAGTTTTTTAATAAATCAACCCATCCGTCCATCCATCCATCAATCAATCAATCAATAGATCAATCAACCAGTCTGTCAGTCAAACAATCAATCAAACATTCAGTCCCTCATAAGAAGTCATTCAATTTTCAGTGGGTCATTAAGTAAATAAGACAGTCAGTGAGTCATTTAATTAGTCAGTCAGTCCAATTAATCAATCAATCAATAATTCAATCAATCAATCAATCAATCATTCATTCATTCATTTAATGAGTCAATCAATCAATCATTCATTTATTCATTCAGTCAGTCAGTCAGTCAGTCAGTCAGTTAGTCAATAAAACAACAGACACTCAATAAATAAACCATTCATTTGGTCATTTATTTAATCATTCAGTCACTGATATTCAGTCATTCATTCCATCAGTCAGTAAGTAAGAAATTCCCTCAGGCAGTCCTTCATTTTCTACATATTCAGTCAATGAATAAGCCAGTCATACTTTCTTTAATCCAGTCACTCATGCAGTCAATTATTCATACATTTATTTAGTCAGTCAGTCAGGCACTCCCTTTTGCAGTTTTTAATTTTTGAATTCATCAATCAATCAATGAATCAATGAATCAGTCTGTCAGTCAAAAAATCAATCAAACATTCACTCCCTCATAAGATGTCCTTCAGTTTCCAGTGAGTTATTCAATAATTAAGACAGTCAGTAAGTCATTTACTCAGTCAGTTAGTCAATTATTCAGGCATTCAGCTCTCTAAGTAATCAATCAATAATTCATTCATTCATTCAGTCAGTCAGTCAGTCTGTCAGTCTGACTAGAAATTACTCAGGAATTCTGTCATTCATTCATTCATTCATTCATTCAATCAGTCAGTCAATTATTTAGTCATTCAGTTAGTCAGTCAAACAACCAGGCATTCCCTCAAGCAGTTCTCTAGGGTGTCATTTAGTCAGTCAAAAAATCAGTCAGACCTTTATTCAATCAGTCAGACTCAGGCAAACGATCCACCACTGACAACCAGTCATTCAGCTAAACAATCAGTCCATCTGTCAACTATTCAGTCAGTCAGTCAATGAGTCGATCAGCCAACCCATAAATCAATCGACTTGTTTAGTCAGTGTGGCCATCAGTTAATCATTACATCAGTTAAGCAGTCATTCAGTCAGTCAGCCATTCATTTAGCTAATCAGTCAGCGGTAAGTCACTAAGATAATCAGTCACTTAGTCAATCAGTTAGCTATTTAGTTAGTCAATCAATCAACCAATCAACTAATTTAATATTAATTCCAGTAGTCAATCAGTCAGTCAGCCAGCTAGTGCGTCAGTCAGTCTGTCCATTCTTCCTTAGGTCGATCATTTGTTTGGACGGTCAGGAGGATGAGGCAGGATGTAAATATCCACTGCTAGCCATCTCCACTTCGGTGAATAGTTAACTATTCACCTCCGAGCAATTCGCGTAAGATTTGCACTCGGAAATCTTGTAATTGTTGCAGGAATAAATGAGTTAAAATAATCATTTTGTACTATTTTATCCCACTGTTTTAGTAAACATTAAAACAACTATTTACCTCAGGGTCGGTGGCTGGTGGTGGATAGTTGTCAATTGTTAAAAATTGCACAGTGTAAAAGCCTTAAAGGGTTTACTTAATGTCCCCATTAACCCTTTAACTCCCAGTGGCCACTTACAGATTTTACTCCCCCTCCTCCCCACTCAGGCCTTAAAGGGTTAAGAGATCCCACCTTGAATGACACCAATAAAAAAAAAATGATTGCGCTCTTTATATTCGGCTTGGCCAATTCACAATAATAATGATTAAAAATCAAAGTTAGAAACGAAATCTAAAGAAAAAAGAGAGTGAGTTCCAGAGCACTAAAAATTGTGTTTTGTCGCGTTCTGACCTGTTTCAAGGTAATGATGAACTTTATTAACTTAAATGTCAAATGTACTTAGCGCTGGGTCGCTACATGGAGACACTGCACATAAATCAATTAAATCTTATTACAGAAGCAATAAAATAACCCCACATATGACGCAGAAACCGGGAATCGAACCCGGGCCACAATGGTGGGAGCCGAATGCTCTAACCATTGCACCATCTCTGCTCAGTCAAATACTACAGTAACGCTATACACCTTATTCCAAAATGGCCGTCATTGTAGTAGTCTTTTGGTTCCATGCAAATTGGCCCTTATGGCCACGTTCCAGGTTAAATATTCCTTTGAATTTTACGTTTGAAAGCCAGGCCATAGGGGCCAATTTGCATGGAAACAAAAGAAAACTAAAATGGCGGCCATTTTGGAATAAGGTGTACAATAAAGCCATACCCACAGTAACATCTCGAGACATGATGTCAGTATTTTTAAACGAGGACCGTGTTTTGTCGAATGACTAGAATAATTGTGGCAGAGATCTTAGCCAACACTGAAAAGCGTTTTAATTAATAGATAATAAAGATATAGTATAAGTCCTATCCCTTTCTTACCTTTTGTGGCTCATAATAGCAAGTAGTACTTTCTATTCGGCTTGCATGGCAGCGTCCGGTACTTTTTCGTTCCTTTTATTAACGAGTACGTCTCTCTTGTTTGTCGGATGAACGCAAACGAGTCACTGCATCAAGGTGACATCCTGTGTCGGCTTAATGAGGTGCAATGTTCGGCAACGAAAGTAAATTTTATTCATCATTATTGTTCGAAAGCCGATTAACTTAATCCGGGATTATCGTTAACTTAAGTTTCTTTTGCTCATTTTTGTGTTTCCAGGTTGAATTCCTCCAGTGTAAAATGTTGCTGAATATCAGCGCTGAGCACTTTTGGGAGTAGAGAAATAAACTCCTTATAGTTTCAATCTAAGGTTAGCGTTAAACGGATTTTAAACAACCAGGGCAATGTCGTGATGTAGGACGTCTCTTTCCATGGGCCCAATTTGATTTCTTTTTTCGTTTTGTGAGCATACAACTAGGTGTCGTGGAAGAAGGACAAATCATATAACTATGGAAAATCAGAATACTGCGACTAATCTATCGAGATCTTTGTTATTCCCTTGCTTCCCTGTGAACTCTTTATATAGCAAAATTACAGAGCGTCGATTCCGCTTGCTTTTCTCGTGTGGCATCTCGTGATTCTCAAATAGAGATCTTGCTTGAAGATTGGCCAATCACAACAGTGAGAGGGACAAAAAGCAACCAATCACAAGCCGAGTCAAATACCTTTCTTATCACTGGACAAACAGATTGAGAATGTTGTATGATGACACCAGAACGTAGTTTCTAATAGCTAGTTTCAGGGGCACCCAACCAATCTGTTCCTCACATTATCTGTTCCCCAGAGGAATCTTGCTGGCTGGCAAAAATACAGGTGTTTCGATAAGTTGGCTGGAAAATTTTGTTATTGATAGAGGTTTTGCCAGGGAATTACTGACTTTTTCTACCATTTCAACCCGAGCTGGCGGTAGAAACTCTGAAGACTCAGGACGACTAAAAAAATAAAAAAAAAGAACCCATTCCCTCTCCCAGAGAGTAGTCACAAACATACGACGGCTGGTCAGAGTGACTGCGCTTGCGGAAAAAGCCTGTTTTGTCCCGGTTTTGTCGCTTTTGTTCGGTCGTTTTGGATCGAGGGATTTGAAAGCGCGCGGAATTCCTGGCTGGGAAACCAACCAATTTTATCTAGCTGGCTGGGAAATTTCTTGTGTGTCTTGCTGGGAAAAAGGAACGGAAAAATTTTTTCCCAGCAACACTGAAAAACATTTATTTTCATTAACTGGGGTATAATAATACATTTTACAACAAATTAGTCGTTGGGTGCCCCTGTAGTTTTTATTTGTTCCTGCTTTTAAAATCGCTTATAATTGAACGATTTTCGTAAATGTAAGTCGCCACGATTACATAACTTAAGGTTTTAATAAAGATAAAAATGAATAAATAAAAAAGTAAAAAAAGTAAACATACAGCTGTCAGCTGGATAGCAAGTCAGACAGATCAAACCAATATTTGATTTGATTTGCGTTGATGGTTAATTTCAGTTTATAATTTCAGTTAATTTCAGTTTATCCCCAATTGGTGCTCCAATCCTAGAACGACTAGTAGATGTCGAGTTATTTGGGCTTACGGTGGTCTTCAATGAACAACTCGTGTTTACTTCAAGACGCCATTTAACTAACTTTAACAATACTTCATGTAAGCTAAAACAACATCTTCCCTCTCCCCCACCCCCCACAAAGATTAAGAGTATCTAGGGAAACGAAGAAAACGAAGAGAGCATGAGAAGTCTGACAAATGATCTACGTAATCTTATAACATAATAAAATCTCAAGCTTAACCTAGATTCTCTTTTACTTTCAACGATGCTCTTATAATTCTCTTGGGCCTAGTGGCAAGAATGGGTGTTACAGGGGGTATTTGAATGTCTCCCTTAGTAACAGGAGTGTCCTTCCTAACAGGTGTTGCTATACTTTGTCTTCTGTGGGAACTTGGCTCACCATTGGTGTCGGCCGCTCATGTTGCTCCTGATGATTTGGTATTGGAGTAAGGTGAACACGGTTTCTTCTTATCGTGCTTGTCGGTGTTTCAACTTTATACGACCGAGGCGTCGATGCTGCTTCAATAGAGACATTTAGCCCCGCGTTTTTCGTTATTACGGTTGACGTGAGACTGCAGTTTGAGGTTTAATCCTCAATGTACTTTAGCAAAGGGTCGTTCCCTCAAGTCAAAACGGGAAGAAACGTAAGGAATTTTGGGTTATAAACACTTCAAAATGGCGGCTGCAGGTGCCAGGTAACGTCTGAACACTTACAACTTATGCCACAACAATTATCGTCGCTTTCAGAATTTATCAGTGTTTTCAAGTTCCAATGTGATTTACCTCTTAGACACGATTTTAATGAGATTCTTGAGGTGATGGTCTATGAAGACAGCAGTGATGACTCTAGTTGTAGTAGCGACGGTGACGACTTACATTTGCTTCTCGTCGATGCAATTTTCCCTTCAACCGTTAAGTTGGACTTTCCACGGCTAAACCTGATCGACCTTAGTGATGCACAGAGTGAAGCCATGTTTAGGAAAGTATTAAGCTTTTGTGCATAACTGTTCCTTTATTTTATGCACGGCCACTGGGGTCCTGAATGGTATTATGTCATCCACAGGTTTCAAAAAGAAGACATGGAACGCCTGCTACATGCATTGGAATTACCAGCATATTATGAATGTGTACAAAGAACCAAGCGTACAGGAATGGAAGCCCTCATGATTCTACTGAGAAGACTTGTGTACCCCAATCGATGGTGCGATCTTGTTCCAGTGTTCGGAAGGGATGAACCTCAACTCAGTCTTATTTTCAACAAGGTAATGAAGCAATGAAACAATAAAACAATACTATAGTCACACTCGAAGTCAAAAATCAAGCAACCCTGTGCAAATGTAATGACTGGTGGCAGAGTTAACTTTTGTAATTGCCAAAACATGTAATGATTGTTTTTTTTATTTCTCTATGGTAGGTGATGGATGATATCTATGAGCGGTTCAATCATTTGCTTACGTCATTAGACCTAGTTTGGCTAGATCCAGAGTTGTTCTCTTAGGCAGTTGAAGCAAAAGGTGCCCCCTTACACCAGTGCTGGGGGTTTATAGATGGGACACCAAGGCCTATTGCACGCCCTATAAGAAATCAGAGAATTATGTTTAGTGGACACAAGAGAACACACTGTTTAAAATTTCAGGTGTGTGGATTGTTTTTGGTTTGAACCCCGTTAGACAATCGTATACACCTCAGTTATATCTAGGCGATCGCCATTGTCCTTGTTGTCTGGATAATCTTGTGTCCCATATGAATTTTTCCTGTGCATGGTTATCTTAAATAACCTGAACACTTGGTTTGAGAAAACTATGCCGACCAGACAGTGACAGAATATGGAAACCAGCCCTAAGAGGCAACAATGTGATGCAGGAAAAGGGTAGCCAGGTCCCTTTTTTTTGTCAGAGAAAAAATTGATATTTTTTAAGTGTTGAGCCCCTTACTGTAAAGTATCTGCAGCAGAGTACGTGAAACTTGTTATTAAGGACAGAGTGTTTTTATCTATGTGGGGGTTGGAGGTACTTCTAGTGACAGGGTTGTGCGAGACCCTTTTCTGGGAATGGGGGAGACTTTCTAGGAGTTGACAAAGCATTGTATAGGGGTTATTGGACTTTTTATCAACCTTTTGGTCTGGTTGTGGCCTAAAGAAGGTTCCTTATTATTTGTCTGCATTGGCATATCCCCTTAAAATTTATTATGATTTTGTATGAACATACCTCCCTTCCCTTTCAAGTTATTAAGATTTAATAAATAGAATGTATTTTAATACAAGTACATGTTCACTTTCAGTCAGTACAAGCACCAAATGGCATTATTGCTCACATGTTTGGCCCCATAGAGGGACGAAGGCATGATGCCTTTATGCTTGGGGTCAGTGGTCTTGCTGATAAGCTTGAAAGACTTCAGACACCGACGAGAGAACCTTATGACATCTATGGTGACTAACCCGCAACATTCTAGCACCATTTCGTGGAGTCCGATTGACAAATAATGAGCAGTTGTTCAACACTCAAATGAGCAAAGTAAGAACATGTGTTGAGTGGGGCTTTGGCAAAATATGCCAAAACTTTGCCTTCATGGATTTCATAAAAAACCTGAGAGTTTTGCTTCAGCCAGTTGGAAAGTACTATTTAGTTGCTTCTATCTTGGTGAACTGCCACACATGCCTGTATGGGTCCCAAACAAGCACCTACTTTAACCTAAAACCACCATCTCTTGAAAGATATCTTTCAAACCACCAGTCTAGTGGTTTAAAAGATATCTTTCAAGAGATTGTGGTTCTGGCACTAGTGCATAACCTTCAAACTACAGTGTAAAATGCAAAAGATATTTAAGGAAAGAAATAGGTGTATTTTTAATAGAACTATGCTCCGAGCAAATCGAGCAAGGCACATGTAACATCAATAAAACATTAATTTATGGCCCTGGCTGTAACCTCTCTGCGTAATTTGAATGTTATAAATGGTTGTGTAAAATCCTAAAAAATGAAAACTTGTTGTTGTTGTTGTTTTTTTTTTAATAATAATGAAGAAAGAGAACCAACATCAACATAACTGTCAAGAAAACATTTTCTGAAAATCAGCACCTCAGGTTCAACAACGATCTTTTAAAAGGGACAGCAGAGCCCTTCTTTCTTCAATTTCCAACTTCACTCTTGCTCTTCTTTCTTATGCTTCTGAAGCATACTTCTCTTTGGCAAATTCAAGTTCCATTCTCCTTACATCAAGCTCCTCCTTTTTAAATTCTGCTTTTTGGGTATATTTATTAGCTAACATCTCCATTCCAGACAACTTGCTACAGCGACGCTTGGTGTTCTTCTTTGGACGACCTACATAATTTAATTTTAGCAACGATCAGAGAAAACAAAATATTTTTATGCATAAGTGATGATTATAATTCTGAATACTTGCAGTCTCAAAAAAGGAATACTTTCCTTTGTCTGTAATATGTTACAACTTCTTAATTTCAATGTATTTGAGAAGACAATCTTAGTTCTGAATTGGGTGAGATATGTGTTCAATCATCTAGATTTTTCCTGCCAATGGACACCATGTTAGCCACACAAATTAACAGGAGGATATGCTCAGCTGGAAACTGGATAAAGATTTGTTATAGTTCTATGTGATCCTTGGTTTTTTTTATTCTCTTTTGTTTTACACTTGATATGCACAAACAAATAAAACAACTCCTACATACATTAACCTTATATGACTTACTAGCCCTGGAATGACTAATTGTTTGGCACAGACATGCATCCCAATTGATTAAGGCAGTTTGTTCCTGTGGATTCCTTTTTTTATAAACCTTTTTGGCTATCTTATAAGTACAAAGGGAGTAACCTTATAGACTTTAACAAAGAACAAAGGCCACAAAGAGTGCTAAGCTAAATGGCCAGTTCCACTCTTGCATACACTTTACTTAGGAACTCATACATGTAGGTTTGCCTTTACAGTGCCTGTATGAAAAATTAATGGCTCTGATTTTGCCTTAAACTGATGCATTCCATTAATCTTTTGGAATATTTTAAATTCCTATTTGAAATACTTTTTAGCTGTGCTCTGATCACTATCACTTCCAGCAGAATCTGAAGTATCAGACTCACTGACTGACTTCTCACTACGGCGTTCTGAAATAAAGGAAATTCATGGATCAGAGGTTGTTACCGGAGTGAGTGGCTTACAAAAATATCAAGGGTTATACATATCCTCAAGTCCTTTTGCACCTCTTGAGCATGTATTTGAACTTCTTCCATAATAACAGGACTAATACCAACACAGCAACTCTGCTATCTACAAACTAAAATAATCTGCTTCTTTAAATATTAACTTGCTAATCTTTAAACAGCTGCTTTTCTCATCTCTTCCCCCTTTTTCCTGTTCTCCTCTTCTTTCTTTTTCTTGTCCTGTTTTTTTTTCTTTTGCAACTCAGCAGTATCTCTCCTAAATGCTAATATATCCTCACAGAGCTGGTTTAGTTCAGTAAACTCCTCTTCTGTGCCTGATCTTTAAGATAAAATAAACAATTTCTTATAAGCAAAAACAGAAATCCTCACATGTTGTGAGGTTTAATGACCGTTAATTCCTACCTCTTTAAAGCCTTGGCATTCTCCTCCTTGTACCTATCAAGTATTCTGTCCATTCTCTCTCTGCAACCTCTCCCTTTAAGTTCCACTTGTTTTGCCTCTGTAGAAAACGCCTCGCTAAGTTGCTTGGCTATATCTTCCCATTCTTGTGGTTTCTCAGGCATGTACTGAGCGACCTCTTTGGCCAATGCAAGGTCGTGGCGTGTTTCTGGCCAGCGAAAGGGTGCCATACTGTAAAATTAAAAAGGCCTTATCAGATATAAACTCCTCTTGACGCGTCAGAACTCTTCAAAGTGTGTTTTGAACAGCAAGCTTTATTTAACTTTAACCAGCATTTCACACCATTGTACAAATGTGGTTGTCTTTCAATTCACATTATGACATGATGAACACTTATAACCATTGAATTCTAATGAAGTAACTAAGAACTTCAAAGTAGTAGCCAGCAGAGCAGTAGCCATCAGAAGAAAGACATTCATATATGTTACTGTTATGTTTACAATCATTTTTCAAGCTACAGTCTATCACAGGAACCTGACAAAAATGCTGAAATATCTTATGTGAAATTACACAGCTAAATATTTTCTCCAAGACACACAAATGGGTACACAAAAATAATAAGTAGCGCAAATTTAAATCTTTCAGAGGCAAGTGCCTCGGTTCGCCTCATACTGGCTACGGCCCTGAACATTTTGAGCAGAATTCACTGTTGCTGGTTAATACTATACACTTTAGGTCTCCACTTCAGAAAAGAAAGTGTTTCTTCAGGGGAAATTCCTTGGATAACCTCAGACACCGATCCTACACAACAGTTAGATCTCACTAAACAAACAATCCCGCCGAAAGCAAAATGCCAGGAGAACATGTTTTCACTTGCTGCGGCCGCCATATTGAATTCGTGAACAGGAGTGGCGTTATTTTTCATTCAACAACAGTTACATCGGTGGCCGTTCTTTCGCCCTAATTTTCACTTTAACTTACTCTAAGTGATTCGTGTCTTTGTACGTGACATAAATGTAAATATGAGGCTGAAAACCTTGCCGTAAATGACTTACGTGAAAACCTACCTCTTCGCGTTGAAAACACCGGTTCAAAACCGCAGACGTCACTTTAGAGCCTAATCACGTGATTTCTTCGCGTTCGCCGTTAGAGGGTTGCGCCGAAAAACCTGGTGCTAAATGTCTCTAATGACGTTTCCTAACCGCTGAAGGTCCTTGACGAAAACTTCAGTACCTATTTATTTTTATTTATTTATTAAACTTCGCCTTCTAGATGAACTATTAACAAAACATGACGACGTAAACAAAAAATAAACAAATACTGGGTAAGGCAGGGTGACCACAACAGCTGACGCCAATTACTGTGGGCCCAAGATTAACAAAGTTCTCAACACTCGAATAAAATAGTAAAATATAGAAAACTAATAACAACACGAAATAGGCTCTGAGAGGTTGCGTGGCGTATTACATTTTAAGCAGACAGATTTCCAGGTTCTAGGGTCCTCAACATCGAAGCGCGAGATAAGTGCATCTTTGTAGTATGAGGAGAGCAGAGATTTAAATTGGTTTAGAGTTACATGGTCATATCTTAACTGCAGGGGGAGAGCGTTCCAGATTCTAGAAGTTCTTACAAAAAAAGAGAGCTGAGAAGTAGAAGTGCGGCATTTCTTTGGTCTGAAAGATTTGTCATTGCTAGTGCTTGCTCTAGTGACCCTTATGGGAACAATGCGTTCAGGGAGCACGTCATGTGATACACAAACAATACCATTGGTGGCCTTAAAGAAAAAGACCAAGTCCAAAAACTCATGCCAATAACAGATAGGTAGAATATCAGTTGACAAGAGCCTTTCTCTATAGCTTTCCTCACATAGGGAGGGTAGATATAAAATAAACTTTGAGGCGCGTCGCTGGACGCGTTCGATGCGTCTTATGAGGTCTATTGTTTGCGGCGACCACACTTGAGTGGCGTAGCCAAGAGCAGGACGTACGATAGCTAAGTAGAGAGTTCTGCGGGTGCTTGAGCCTTGAACGTCCATCGCACATCTACGTATGAGCCCCAGTAACTTGTTTGCCTTAGCGCACTGCTCAAGCGTGTGCTTTTTCCACGTTAAATCGGAACTAACTTAGACTCCGAGGTCTTTCTCGTGATTCGTGACCTCTAGCGGCTTATCATTTATCTTGCACTGGAACTCAACTGGATTGACCTTTCTTGTGATGTGCTGCTGCTTGCATTTCTTTTGGTTGAAAACCAAGCCTGAGGAGATAGACCAGGCCTCCAGGTTGTCTAGGTCGTTTTGCAGCAGGATAGCGTCTTGAGTGGAGTCAACCCTCTGGTACAGCTTGGTATCGTCAGCAAATGAGGCCACTTTCGAGTCCACCACAACATCGGGGAGGTCATTCACGTACAAGAGAAACAATATTGGTCCCAGAATGGAACCCTGGGGGACTCCTGACGTGACATCCATCTCGGGGAAACTGATACTCAGTAGGGTATCCTGTTGTCTCCGGCCTAATAAGTAAGACCGGAACCATGACAATAGGTTTCCAGAGATGAGGAAGTTGGTCTGGAGCTTGTTCAGCAACAGAGTATGATCGACCTTGTCGAATGCTTTCGACATATCCATGTATATAATGTCTGTTTGCTTGCCAGCGTCCAGTAACGAGCCGATGTGATCATGTACTTCAAGAAGTTGGGTGGTGCAAGATTTACCTGAAGTGAAGCCATGTTGGATGCAGCTGATAAGGCAGTATATGTGGTCATGTATTTTTCCCAGCACACAGCGTTCAAGAGCCTTGGAGACTATTGAGAGGAGAGAGATTGGGCGGTAGTTATCTACGTACTGTTTTTCTCCTTTTTTGTAGACAGGAATGATATTCGCCAGTTTCCAGTCGTCCGGGAGCGTACCGCAGCAGAGAGACAGGTTAAACAGCTGAGTTAGTGATGGAGCTATTTGCCGCGCTGTTTCCTTAAGGAGACGACAGGGGATGCCGTCTGGACCAGTAGCCTTGTTGGGATCAAGGGCTAGCAGAGCCTCCGATACATCCTCCGTGGTAAAGCTGACATCGCACAAGGCGTGGTCCAATGGTTCAGGCACCGTTGGTGTCGGGTCTGGGTGGTCCTTGGTACTAAACACGGACGTAAAGTACTCGTTGAACATAGATGCGATATCAGCAGGGCTTGAGGCCGTGCGAGTTGGTGTCGATACCCCTTCGCCGACGCCCATTGACATAGTATCGGGAAAATTAGACTCTTTACTACTGAGTTTAAATACCGACCAAAATCTCTTTGGGTTGTTACGGAGGTCGGAGTCCAGAGAATTAAAAAAGTTAGTTGGGCTCTCCTTGATCATATTTCTCACTTTGGCTCTGACTTCCCTGAATTTAGCCCGTAGAGAAACAGTTGGGGAACTCAAAAATTTCTGCCTCGCGGACTCTTTCTTTCTTAAATGCCTCCATTGATCCAGGGTGGGTTGTTGCGCCTCTTGATGTTTTTTTTAGGGATATAATCCTGAACCGCAGCGAGGAACGCGTCCTTCCACTGGTGCCAGCTTATGTTGACATCGTCCGTGTTGATCGTGCTACACAGATCGATGGCCCCGATGGCTGAGCGAAGCCCATTGAAATCTCCTCGGCTATAGTCGTACACTGTTCGTGTTATGGGAGGCGCGGCTTTCCTTGAGATCTTTAAATGGAATACGATGGTGCCATGATCCGTGAACAGGCGGCTTTCTTTTGGACTGAGTACAGAAATATCATTTAATTGACTAGCAACGCTAGTAATAACAAGATCTAGGACGTTATCACCTCTAGTTGGTATCGTGTACAGTTGTGTTAAGAAAAAAATCGCTTAACTGTTCCACGAACGCGACTTCATCAACACCTTTGGTTCTCTCAGGCGATTCCCAGTGGATTTCAGGGAAGTTGAAGTCGCCGGCGATTAGCATATTGCTGTAGCGTGACGAGAGTTTAGCCAAGTAGATATTAAATTTATCCGACCAGTCCTTCTCAGGTGTTGGAGTTCTATAACAGCAGCAAGCTACTATTTTAGCTTTGGATTTAGTTGTTAGTTCCACAGACACGGTTTCCAGATCCGAGTAATTTAAATCGGCGATTTCGCGACAAGAGCTGAAAGAGTTCGCTTTGACAGCTAATAATACGCCGCCAGCGCGGCTTCCCCGATCTCTCCGGTAGATTACATAGCCTGATGGTAGAATTTCCTTGCTTTCAACGAAGCTAGTCAGCCAGGTCTCAGTTACCAACATCAGCCTGCTCGGATTGAACAAGTTCCTGAAAGCGAGACAGGTTGTGCACTTTTTTGCCGTCAGCTTTGTTTATGCTTTTAAGACTTTGCGCGTTGATTACGAGACAGGTTACAGATCGACACTGTCCTTTCCTCCCGACCGAGAGAATTGGTCTTGTTCTTGACCTAGCTCTTTCAGGTCCCGGGTTGACACTAATATCTCCACTCAATAGCAGGGCTGAGATGACAACGTAGAAGTTGTTAGGGTTGTCTTGTAAGCCATAGCGATGGTTCGGCGGTAAATTAAATCTCCTGAGTCTGACATCTTGAGTGAAACACCAGATGGAACATAGTTTATCAGGTAGAGAAGCGATTCCCGGCCCAATAACAACAATAGTGATAACATGATGTTGATCAGACAGCCTGGAGTACAGTAACAGCGCCGCAAGGAGTATACAGAGCGAAGCACACAAATTCATGACCACCATCTTTTGATTCACCTTGTACCCGGTCCAATTGAAGGCTAGGGCTTGGCCTTGTGCCTGGTGTTGAACACCGTTTGCTGCTTCAATTTGCTCATGCTCTCTCTTGTACGCAGGTTATCCATATCAGGCCACTGCGGGTTCAGCTGAGTGTGGAATAATGAAGCGCTGTTCCTAATTTGCCTTCCCATCAGCAACTGGGCAGGGGAGAACTTGCATGCTAGTGGTGTTGATCGGTAGGCGAGTAATGTTTTAGCACGATCTTTTTCCTTTGTTAGAAGATTCTTCACAGTTGTAACTCCCCGCTCGACGTCTCCATTTGCTTAAGGAAATCTAGGGCTACTTGTGCACTTGTGCTTTGCTTGAATCCCCATTCCTTAGCAAAGTAGGAGAATTCTGCACTATCAAACTGAGGACCATTGTCATTTCTTAGTTTGTTTCTTTTAATTGTCTTTGAAGTGAAGTGTGCAGTCGACCGTTATAAATGGCATCGACCGTTTCAAATGGCAACGACTGTTCTGAGAAATGGCAACTACCGTTTACGAAAGGGAAATTTCCTTCGCCGTTCTCTAAGTCGAGTCCGGGTTGCTTTTCGAAATCGTTGGAAACGCTTGATCCAGCGGGACCATTCTTCGGGTTTGAAGTTGACCTTTTCAGGTGATGGAACTTGATAACTCGCCATGGATATCTGTTGGTTCACGGGCTGCTGTACAGCTGCAGCGACTTGTGGTTGCGCGGCTGGTTGTGCAGGGTGAGCGCCTTCGTTGGACTCTTCAACTATTTCAGGTTGTTCAGCTTGAATTCCGGCTTCATGTTGACCTTGGTCTGCCATATGTCTGTTTTGTTTGTTTCTCTTTCAGTTTAAAGGCTATTGGGAGCTTCCCGCTGCCACCATGTCGGGTTATTTGGGCTTACGGTTGTCTTCAATAAACAACACGTGTTTACTTCAAGACGTCATTTAGCTAACTTTATAACAATACCTCATGTAAGCTAACACAACACTAGACACTTATGTAAAGTTCCTTTCCTTTCATTTCCTCTCCTTTCCTTTTCGGATCAAAACTGTCAGTCGAGTAAAAGTTTAAAATATCAGGTTGTTTCTTCTCTTTAACATATTATAGAATGAGAATAACTCCAGATGTAGAGCAAAAAGAACCACTTTAGTGCTACTCAAATCACATTTAGAAAGGAACCTACAACCAGCAAAAGAAAAAGCAATTCAAAATTGAGAAATCATCCTTTTAAGAAATGAAGAAATTATAGTAAATAGAAGTAAGCCATGGTACATAACTTTAAAAGGATATGGTTATGTGAATGCTGCAAAAAGTAAAGAAACCATTAGTAGACAAAAAAAGGTGCCAAAAATGTGTCATAGATGGAAGGAAAATGAAGTTTTCTATCTGGGAAATACGTGCTTGAAAATACATAGCTTTGTTATAATTTTCAAATAAGACCTTGTTTGGTTATGTGCAGTGTACTGTAAAACCCTTCCTCAAACTTCGCTTTAAACATATAAGAATTACACTTGGCTTTGAATAATCAACTTGCTTTCTTTCTCAGCAAAAAAATTGATGTCTCAAGCGGCCTAGTTCAGAGTCGTTTTTTTACGTTTTACAAGCACTAAAATACATTTTACAGATTTACAGATCAAAACACTTGACTTGACTAACAGTTAGTTAACAACACCAAAATATGCCACTAGAGAAACCTATGCCATTATTTTACAAAAGCAATTTGGGTATTTGTCATGACCGAAATATATATTTCCACTCTTAATTTTTCATGAACAGAATTTATATAGTCCGCAAATTGAAACGTTATATTTTCCTCAAGCGCATTACTATACATTTTTGCCATCGGAGAATAACTAGTGGGTTGCTTCTTTTAACAAAGGCTCTGCCTTTATCACTAAGAAATCAAGTAATTTCTTTAAATTTGATTTCACGTATTTATACCACATCATTTTTGTTGAAATTTTTAACCCTAACGAATGTTGTTAATTGCTCTTTTTCTGGGTTTATAGCATGTTTGTATCTATTCATACGTCTCCTTCCAACATTGCTGTCATTTATGTCAATATGTACAAGTTTCACCGTTCATCATCCCACACAGCCAGCACAAATCATTAGCCAAATATTGAGCAAAGTTTTGAGTTTTCGATCAAAAATTCTACTTGAAACTTTATTGGACGTATCAAATGCTGGATCTTTTGGACGTTTGAGAGCCACATCAACCATTTGACTCATGGGATTGATCAGTATGTCAATTCTCCACTCAATTTCATTACGCTGTCAGGCATACAAGTATTGAGAAGGAACATTATAATCAGCTGAAGTGTATGATCCTTATAGAGCGCCAAATTCTCATGACCAGCTAACGAAAAAATCTATGGAAGTAGTTAGGAGATTTAGTTTTAGATCAAGGGGGTCAAAGAGTTAATGTTTTTAGCCAATCAACAAGCAATTAGAGGTTAGCTCCACGTACGTCTTCCCCATGCAACGAAATGATGTTCAATACTATTAATACGCTCAGTCAGCACTGGTTTCAGCTACCAACCCTAGCAACATACGCAAAATCAATAACGTTTAATTCAATCATTAATACGTTTCTTAGGTCAGTGTAGACACTAATAAACTACAATTCAATGGCTCAGCGTCGCCAACATATCCAAATTTTGGCAGCCGTTACATTCAGTAGCCAGTGCGTTTGTTTGATTCAACAGAGTCGACTATAGCGCTTCGTCAAAATGTGATGGATGATAATGATGATGAGCTGAAACAGTAATCTCTCTGTTTGTACGATACTCGATGACTTGTAAGCGATAAACAGCCTAAGATGTTGACAATTTTAATTGCGGCTATGATGTCGAAATGGCAAATTCTTCAGATCTGCAGGTGAACTTGGCTTTGTGTTTTATTTCGCCCGAATTTTTTGAAAACTTCAAAATGAGTGTAATGGGATTTCCTTGAGAGATACTCGTGACTAGGAAATGTTACGATCAATCTAGATTGAACTCTCCAATGGTAAATCGAGGTTCTAAAGTGAGAGGGACTCGGAGTATAGCCTTAGTTTCTTGAAGTTAAAACTGAATGAAGAACCTTTTTTGGCAGACAAAATGAAAGCGTTTTCAAATGGAGATTTAAAAAAAAAAATGAGTGTGAGCCTGTACAGTCAAATACATGATGATTCCACAAAGGGCAATCAATATATGCAAGCAATATATAGCAAGATCCGTCCATTGTGTAAAAATCATAAAAGTGCTGATTAAGCTGGCGGTATCGAAGGAGAACTCTCTGATATCAAATTTGCCGAAACTGGCCTGTCAATCATCAAATAAAATCGAATGTCCGAATCAGCTGTCTTCCCAACTTGGAGTTGAAGATGGCGTCCAAAATGAAATGGATGGCACTTCTTGCTGTTTTTTTTTTTTTTTTTACTTCGACAAATCCGTCGTAGAAGAAAAGCTGGCCGCAAGAAGATAACGGCAAGAGAATGCATTCCAACAAATAAACAACAAGCAGCATACCCTTACCTGCTTGGGGGTCTTCTGCATTAAGGTGGCGCAAACCAGTTTCAACACTTTTAAGATACCCTTTTATTAGAAAGACTGTCATTCCAACACTTTATCACGTAACACCAATGTTATGGTACCATGTAAAACATCAATTATTGTTGAACAAGGTGCAGTCCTTTTTGTGACGTATTAAGTTACCATGGCAACAGGAAAGCCTTGCAGAAACACCCTATATTTTGGCCTTGGTTGCTTATATCTCAAAAACGAACTGGGTGACTCCCATTTTTTATTGCACAAAAGTGATCAACAGACCAAGGTGAAACTCTCTGCAAAGTTTAAAAAAAAAATTGTGGAGCGGTTTCAGAGCTACCTTAAATTTTTAATTATTTAAGGAGGCTCTTAAACATGTTTCACATAATTTTTTTAAACTTTGCAGAACGTTTTATCATGGCATGTTGATTGCACTTCAGAAATGGGGGTCACCGAGTTGGTTTTTGAGATATAAGCAACCAAAGCCAAAATATGGGGTGCATTTGCAGGGCTTTCGTGTTGCCACGCTAACGTTTTACATCACCAAAATGACCGAATATTTTTTAGCAATAACTGGTGTTTGATATGGTACCATAACATTGCTGTCAAGTGACAAAGTGTTGTAGTGTCAATCCTCCTATTGAGAACGTTTCTTTCAAGTGTTGAAACTGGTTTGAGCCACCTTAACTCTCGCAATCCAGACTACCATTATAGCAATGATATCGTTGATATCAACTGTTGTCATTAATGTATCAACCAAGCCCCAGTTGCTCAAAGGGTGGATAACGCTATCCACTGAATAAACCACTATCCATTGGATAGTGCGATTGATTTTGTTGTTATTTATCCACTGGATAGTGATTTATCCGGCGGATAGCGCTAGCCATCGTTTGAAAGACTGGGGCAAGAGCCTGATTGGTTGTCGAAACAAAGGGCCTTTTCTTCCTGTGGTTGGTAGAGCTTAAAGAGCCATTAGAGCGCTTTTCAATTGAGTGTCGAAAGTAATTAGCGAATTGCTTTGGTCTTGCATCACTTCATTCAAACATTGGTTGAAAGTTCTCGCGCCATTTTCTCAACCAATTAGAAGTGAAACACATAAACGTAACCTTTCCTTGTACTTGTACATGTTCATTGCCGTGACTTTAACATCTCCACTTCCCACGGCCTGCTCCCGTCTGGCCTTGCAGCTCAGTCGGTAGAGCGGCGGAGATCTAACCCGAAGGGCGTGGGTTCAATTCCCACCTTGGTCAGAGTTTTTCTCTGTCCTTGTGTGGGCCCATTTCCATCTGTAGGGCTAACGCTCACATGGTTCATATGGGATTGAAATCTAGCACCTCACATTACACTCTATTCAGTTAAATCTGTTTAAAATATAGGTGCTACACGGCCAACGTTTGTATAAACGTAACCTTTCCTTGGTTTTTGAGGAGCGGGGAAAACCGGAGTACCCAGAGAAAAACCTCTCGCAGCAGACGCCAAGTCTGGGCAGTAGTGTACCAGCTCTCGTAACCTGCAATTGTTTGGTATTCTAAGCAGCTTCTATTGTTTTTGAGTCTAAGTCACTGTTTCAATTCTTTAGTCTTTTGTTTTTGGCTAGGGTAGCGATCCAAATGTTATACATTATGAGAGCTACTACATAAACCAGTCTGGGAAATGAACCCAGGCCACATTGGTGGGTGGGGTCTTTCATCAATAACCCTACAAGGTCAGCTTCATGACCTGACAAATTAATTACTGCAAAAATTTATAATTGTTCGGTGACAGCTGTCGAAATCTGACTTCCTGGAATTCATTGTTGACACCTTACGTTACAAACTTGTCTAGAATCCTGGTACTGGTACCATTTCATTCCTAAGTGGGCCACTTAAACACGACCACTATAAAAGGCATGGTACCTTAGACTTACGTGGATGATTTGTCAATCAACTGTGAATGGATATACATGCAGAGCTTTGTGATAATTTGTGCAATAAAAGCCCCTAATAGTATTATAATGTTAGATGTTATCTGTCATTATTTTTTTAAAATTCCCAACCATTTTTCCTGAGCTGGAAATATCTTTTAGGCATTCTCTCCCTCTGTCTGTTGATTGTCATCTTGTACGTTAATCAGTCTTGTTTGAATGAAATTGAATGAAAAGCAGAGCATGAAACGACCCTTTTGCAGTGCGTCTTCATGTTTAA
This sequence comes from Montipora capricornis, assembly GCF_036669925.1. Taxonomy (NCBI): domain Eukaryota; kingdom Metazoa; phylum Cnidaria; class Anthozoa; order Scleractinia; family Acroporidae; genus Montipora; species Montipora capricornis. The sequence continues at coordinate 23,662,925 of NC_090893.1, forward strand.
TTACTTTTCTTTGTCTAATGCCAGGTGATTTTTCCTGTCAATCCATGGAGATCTCAACTCTGTTATTTGGTGGCTGTGCAATGAATAAACATTTAACCCATTGATGCCTTAAATGCCCTAAGATACCCCCTTTTGACGAGTAAAGACGTCTGGCGTTAGGCAGAATAAAATCTGTTAAGTCTCGCTTCCAGATGTCAATGGGATAAATGGAGAAAAGCTGGAAATGTGACTTGTGAATGCCAAAATTCAATTTTGGTACCGGCAGAGAGGTGCTCCAAACAAACATTGATATTAAGTACTTTCATTACATCCAGAGAAGAGCAGGATCTGGTCAAATTATGGAGCATTCTCTGTCCTTCAATGATCACATGAAAATGTCTTAAGTTAATTAATGAACAATATCCTAATGATCAGTAATGACATCCTTGACCTTTTTGTTCAGTTGTTTCAATGACAAAGAAGAATGCTAATGTCGCATTGCTGTTTGTCTTCCTCCACACGATAGTTCAGGTAGGTTTAAAAATTAATGAATTCATACTAAGTTATATGTGTAGGTTTACTTTAGGGTCAAGTTTCTTTTGACTGGTGCAGGTTTTTGCAGTACAGTATGAGGCTTGAGTTCCCCTACTCAGGAAATCAATTCCTTTTTCGTTGAGTTTAGTTAAGTTAAACTTAAAAAACAGGAAAGAAATGAGCATCATAGGAACCTGAAATTTCAACAGATTATTTGGAAATGAAAATAAAATGAACGCCTGGGGTTTTTTTTTTGGCTGTTTTGCAATTGATATTTGAAAATTATCATTTGCAAAAAACCTGTTTTCCCTGGCAGCGCCGTTTGTTAAATGAAAAACAAAAGAAACCTGTTGTGTCTTTAATTAGTTAAATTAGTGATCAGATGTGTCCTTAATTACAGGTAGTTAAATTAGTGATCAGAAGCGATGCTTACTCTACATGTACCTGCATTTTGTTCAATAGAAAGGTGATAGAGCTTTCATGCAGTAGTGGATTTGTCAGTAGGTTAATGGAGTAATGCACACACTTTACTGTGCTTTGTGAAAAGTCAACTGGTTTCCTCCAGCCAGTTACTGTTTTTAATCATTCAGATTATTACTGGGTTGCCAGTGTGGCAAACCCAGTCGGAATGTACGTTTCATTTGTTGGTTTTATGTTTTTTTCCGTGTTGGTAGAAGTCTTGCCTGTCACTCCCCTGCTAAGTGGTGTCTTTGTGCATAGAGCCTTCTGTGTGTATGTTCGTAGGATCGAGAGGGTAGTGGGATATGCGTAGATTTCTCTGGTGGACACAGTAAAATGATTAACTTAACCGGCAATGGCGTCGAAAGTCACGTAACGCGAATGGCGTTTTAGTGGATCTTTAAACAAAATATACCCTTATGGAGCTCAATAATCGAAAGTCAATTGGATACTGAACAAGACAGGCGCTGAAAAAAAAGAACTGGAATCTTAAAAGGGACGAGTAGTGGACTTCGACAACAATATGTCGCCCGTCGAGCCGTAATCAAAGTGAGCTGTAGTTCTAATATTGTACAAGTGTGGTGTTTTGTACAACACTGAAATCAAATGGAAAATTCTCTAGTAACTTACGGGTTTAACAAAGACAGAGACTGTGTTGTCTGGCTTATTTGTTTGTACTCAATTCTGCACAGTCTTCTGGAAACAATTAGAAATTTCACTAATTATTCTTGTTAGTCAAAAATTATTTGAAAGAAAGCTTGTTGCCCATTTTTGCTTGATAATTCAAGTAAAGGGTAAAGGATTTTCAGTAAAGGATTTGATGCTGAACACTGGTGGGAGATTTATTTAGTTGCATTTTTGACACGGAGTGCAATCTGACACGATTGAGTTGCTTGTCTTCACTCACGTAATGAAATAGGAAGGGTTGTTTGCCTCATAGCAAATATGTTGTTTGTTTCAAAAAATAATTCGCTGGAAAAGGTGGCCTTTATGAATTCATCATGTTGTGTAATATGCAAGCTTAACTGGATAGTTTTCATGGCAATAGTAAAGCATATTAAAGGTAAGCGTCTTTCGGTTGTGTGAACTTAATTAAATATAAATATACCATGTGGCGTAAACTTGATTTTCTATTCTCAAAATTACCTCCAGAACCTAATTTTGGCGTAGAATAAGCTTCTAGTCTAAGAATGATGTTCTTGTCTTCTATGGTGATACTTGACGATTCTGGAACATTTTGTGAAACAATATTTATAATGGGTCACACGCGCAACTTGATCGCCCGAACTTCCCCTATTATGCATAACATCCACTTGGCCTTTTGACATCCCATTGAAAAAAAACCTCGTAAAATATTCGTGTACTGGTCGATTTCTCTGAAATTTGAAAGGATGATTCCTAAGGTATATAGAAAGATTTTCACAATAACTAAAAATTCCTGTGTTAAGCGTTAGAATTCGACGAAGAGGTACACTGCCGCTCAAAAGTAAGTTACCAGTCTCGTCTCGTTTCTCGCGAGACGAGTGTCTCGTCTATAGTCTAATAATAGAGATGAGAGTCTCGCCTCGAGAGGCGAGACACTCGTCTCTAGAGACAAGACATTCGTCTCCAGAGACGAGACACTCGTCTCTAGAGACGAGACTCTTGTCTCACAAGAATCACTGAAGCGGCAAGATTAGCATAAATTTTTATAGAAGTCCGACGGTTACATGAACGTTTGCGAATTTAAACGACAAAGCTATGCTCATGGCGAGCGTGAAACTTAACATGAATCAAAGTTACAATACCGTTAAAACCCAAAAATATATCATGCCAATTGGCAACATTTCAGTGCGGTGGAATTGTAAACAGATCTCTGTGAAATTTTCGAGGAACTTTGCTTTCCTGAAACACTGTATGAAATAGACCATTTTACAGTAGTTGTAGCTACGTTACCTGGCCTACGAATGGAAGCAAGGCTGCCGGTGACCCTGTTTTGATACAAACCTCAGTGCCTTTGTAATGTTGATACGGACTAATTAGCATTACAACAACACAATTTGCATGATAAAAGCAAGCGGGGCTGTATCAATGCAAGGTCACCGGCAGCCTCGCAGCCATTCATAGGCTAGGTCGCAGAGCAAACAACTGTAAAATGGCCTATTGAACGAATTCGGATAGTTTGTGCTGAATTACAGCTGTTTTGCCCACAGTTCGTTACTCCCACATTTAAGTCGATCTGCCGACGCGTTTGACTGTAAATGACTGCAAGCGAGTTGAAAGTACAGTGTACAAATACAGTAAGACGTAGCTGCTACGGTAAAAGAAAACAAACTCTAGTTTGATGACTTCACTTTTGAGAATGTCATCCACAAAACTTAAGTCATTCAACAGGTTATTTTCACTGTCACACAACAACAACAACAACAACAACAAACATTCGAAACCGTTCAATGAAAAACGCCAAGAACTTGAACTTTTGTATGAAACAAATTTATTTTCCACTTCTCCAATTCTCAGGCCTGTGCGGTTCATCTTATTCAAGTTATATATTTGTCGAAGCTTTTCACTCAACTTTAATAAAGTAATAGAGTTTTGTGAAGTTACACTGCAGTCGATGAACATTTACCATGAAAGCGCTTATTTTTTGTTCATGAATTAAACAATGTGTATAAACAAATTTCCTAGAGTCGCGGCTACACAAGCGATTTTTTGCTCGCGCCGCTGATGCGATTTTTTAAAATTTTGTTGTGTCGCCAGTTCGTGATGAAAGTCTGAACAGGCAATGCGAGAGCAGGAGAAAAAAACACTCGTCATCCAACGTGAAGGAACTGCCTCGGGAGAATGAATCCGCAAAGAAAAAAGAAAAAGAAAACGGCTCCTTTAAGAGCCACCAAATGTAATAAAAGTCATGACCAATAGTAAAAAAAAAAAGGTTTTTTTTCATTAATTGTACCGATGTGATCATAATGAGCAAAAACAACTGGCAGGTACAAAACGCGGGTCACAAGGCACAGGTCATAGGTCATTGTTTTACCTATATGGAAAGTATCCTAAACATTCGCAAAAGCTAACCTTGGGCCTTTGAATGTTTAGGATACTTTTCTTTAAGCCTAATTAGGCCTAAAAAGGGCTAAGGTTACCTTTTATGAATGTTAAGGATACTTTCTATATAGGTTAAATAATGACCTGTGCCTGTGACCTGTGACTTGTGACCTGCGTTTTGTACCTGCCGAATAACA
>NC_090893.1:23669617-23684617 GCF_036669925.1 Montipora capricornis
GAACGCATAAATACCGCGTTTATGTAAATAGAATTATAAGATCTCGAAGAGTGGGAGCGCCATGCAACTACGAAACAAGCTTGTAGATCTGTAATGAAAAAGTAGTCCACTCTTCTGTCTCTCTCTCTATATATATATTTATTGTTCAACTTGATGAATATCATTAAATTATTATTAGTAGTATCATTATTATTATTATTATTATTATTATTATTATTATTATCATTATTATTATTATTATTATTATTATTATTATTATTATTAATTTATTATATATTGTCTAAAAATTTTCTGAATCACCAAATTGTTGCACAGAGAAATTTGTACACTGTATGTATGTATTGGTAGTAATGTTTTTTTTCCTCATAGCTAATGTTCGTCTTTAAAGCTAAAAGATTGGCTCAAAGAACATCTATGGCCAGAAAGAACTAATTGCGTTATACACTTAATTTATGGTCCCGAGGGAAACAGTTTTGTTTCCCCGAGAGTCCTCATGTTTCCTGAGACGAAGTCGAGGGAAACATCAGGACTCGCGGGAAATCAAAACTAACTACAATCTAAGACATAATTGTTGGGACAGTGTTCGCTCTTTCCCCCCTCAATGTTGACAAAGTCGGAACGGTATAAATACTTAGTTGCTCAGGCGAGAAAAAATTGTTTCTAAGGCAACATTGAGGGGGGAGAGGGAGCTGGCATTATTCGTAAGTTAAAATCGAAGTGCAGCTCAAGTGTCCCAACTAATTATGTCTTAGATTGTCTACGTCATTGGGTGTGAACAAGTACGAACAGATTTCATTGATAAAAGTCGAGAAAGTGCCGGATGGATATTTTTGGGGTCCTGGAAGAAATTAAACATGTACTGATTTATAGTACATAATTTTACAGCTATATAAAGCTTTCAGCCATCCTGCTTTTTCGTAAAAAATATCCTGACAACAATAGAGTGTTCTCGATTGTTCAATTCTCTGTTATGAACAGTAGTTCAACAGCCATGGTGTTTAAAAGTCCTATTGATGGCGTGACAAGGGCCCGTGCGTTTTATTTATGTCGTTTAAAGAGACTCTCCGTTCGAAAAGTGGCCGAAATTTGTAACATCTCAAGGGGAAGTGTTTGTAGGATAGCAAAGGAAAAGCTGTTGAGGAGGTCAATACCCAAATCTATTTTCAAAAGGGGACCAAAATTTAAATTAAGCGAACGGCAACAGAGGCTACTGATAAGAGCTATAAAGGTCCTCAGAAATAGAGAGGGAAACTTTACATGCAAGAGGCTTATGCAGGAAGCAGGAATCAAACAAGAAAAAGTCTCGGAAAGAACTGTGTGTCGCTATCTCAATGCCAATGGCTACTTTTACCTGCAAAGTAAAAAGAAAGGCCTTATGACGGAGAAAGATATGCAAAGTAGAGTGAAATTTGCCAAGAAGATGCGACGAGAGTACAGCGCTGATGTTTGGACAAGACAGATAGGATTTTACCTAGACGGCGTAGCTTTCGCATACAAACGAAATCTTCTTGATCAAGCTAAAGCTCCAGAGGCACGGATATGGAGGAAGAAATCGGAGGGCTTGGAGATTGGATGCGTTGCAAAAGGTAGGAAAGAAGGCACCGGGGGAAAAGTAGTGAAATTTATAGTTGCAGTTTCATACGACAAGGGAGTAATTTGCTGCGAGCCGTACGAAAGGATGTGTGGACATTTCTTTGCTACCTTCATTAAAATGAATTTCACGCGTTTATTTATGAAGGCTGATAAGGGGACCAACCGTCTGTGGATTCAAGATGGCGATCCCTCGCAAAACTCGGGGATGGCGAGATCCGCTATGCGTCGTGGCAACAGCACTTTAATCAAGCTTCCACCACGAAGTCCCGACCTAAATTGTATCGAGAATCTATTCCCAATTGTCCGAAGGATTCTCAAGAAACAAGCATTGGAAAGGGGGATAAAGCGAGAAAGCTTTAAGCAATTTAAAGCACGCGCTAAAGCCACGATTTTCTCCATACCAGTGCGAACCATAAACCATATAATAGGTTCTATGCACAAAAGAATGTCATTGGTGATTACAAACAAGGGAAGGCGTCTCAATTATTAGGTAACTAGACTTTTATTTATGAAACGAACTGTTTCATTTGTTTATGATAAGCTTACTACTCCAGTGGCTCACATAAAGAATTGAGAACTGAACAAATAGAGGAAGTGATGAACTGTGACTAAACGTAATTAACAACTTACAAAACTTCTAAGGCTTTCCGCAATGCACATATCTTTTAAAAAGTATCTTACATTATATGAATTAGAGTATTAAAATCATAATGAATGTTGTCATTGTTAGGAAAATATAGCATAAGACCAACAATAGCCAGTAAAGGTACTTTTCCATAACTTCAACTCGGTGCCGATATGTACAATTCGGGTGACTCTAATTGCGTTACATGTACTTTTTTACTACATGGTGAAGTAAACACAATGGTGATGCATTTAGAAGTCATGAAATTCGCTTTTCACAGTTTCTACGCAAACCAAACTAAATTATGTCACAGAAACTAGAAGATCATGGTAAAGCTAAAGACACTTACTGGTGTTCTTTCCAATTTCTGTGCTTCCGAAAGAAATAAACGTTGCTTCACCATGGTGAAGTAATAATTAAAGGAACACCGGAAGTTTTCCTTCAGAATATCACTTCACCATGGTGAAGCAGCGCTTAACTACTCAAAGTCCTTCGATAAAGCCATTTCTAAACTTTTGAAATAACATGTGTGATATTTTTAATAAAATGTTAACGACAAATTATTGTGTAGGCTTTTAGCTATTGAACAGCGAGCACTTTTACTATGGTGAACTAGATGGTGAAGTGCTTTTGTCCTTCACCATTCTCCGATCAAGTTATCTCATTATCACCCTTGTGGAAAAATGACCTCACTGAAACAACGTGAGCATGCCGGCACACTAACTTGCTCTTCTTCGGGAATTTGAGAATACAGGGAGTACACAACCCAACGGACTCGCATCATTTCCGTCTCCCTCTGATCCAGAACACCACCTCGTACATAAGAAAGCTCGTCTTTGGCAGTGCAAAAAATGGGCGTGTCACCTTTAAATGAAATATCTTGTTTGTAATGGGTCTTCGGGGCCGGTAGGTGGACTTCCTGACCTTCAAGCAAAAGCAGCAAGTCGTGCCAAGGAATTATCTGTGGTGACCATCTGAAGTCGTTGAGAAATACAACTTCCGCCTCTGCTGCGCCGACCCAGGCAAAAGTAGTAGTCGCAGGGTTAGTGAAGGTTCTGAACACTATATTCAAGGGATTGAGTAAAAATGTTTTCCCACAGTTCGCGGGCCCTTTTAAAAGAATGTTGCGGTATTTCCCTCTGCCATTTTTTAGAAGGTTTCGTACTGCCTCTGCAAATTCCAATTTTTGAATGTTGTTACGCTGTAGGATATCTTCTGCCATGTACAGCCATCGCCTGCCACAGCCGTCAACACATTGTTTCCCCATTTCGCGGTATAAAAGATCTATTCTAGACGATTTACATCTCTCAAGCTTTTTCTCCGCTTCTTCTATTTCCCATCCTACAGCAAGTGCCTCATCTACAGCTTTGCTACCTCGGTTAGCAATAAATTCAGCTAAATCTGTTTTACCTTCCTTTTTCTGTTGGTTGGCGAGCACAAGAAGCTCAAGACGCGTTTTTATTCTTTTCTGCACCGCTATTTGTGACACGTCATAAACGCTTAAGTTTTTACGACGTCGTTTTCTCTTTCGCTTACCCTCATTCCACTCATTCCCGTCTTCGGAAGCATTTCTAGTGCGCGATCGACTTTCCTGGGACGAAGTTTGTTCCGAGTAATTCGCTAAATCTGGATGGTTCGGTGATTCAAGGTACGAAGAATCTTCCTTCGTAGTGTATTGCCAAGCAGAATAGTAATTGTGATGGTGGTTACTGAAGTTAACTTTGATTGAAAATTGGTTATCCATGTAATTTCGCACTTTGAGCCAACGTCGGCGAGCGCTGAGCTTCACGGCCATATGGTAGTGTTTTCCTCCGTCCCTGTGAAGTTCTTGGCTACAGACCCACTGCACTACCTCACAATGCGAACAGGGATCTGCATTTTTGAAACTATCCAACACTACTCTTGCGAATTCTTCGCGTGTTGGTACAACAACAACATCTGCCTGGCTGTAGGTAAGTAAATAAACGCTGCGAACCTGACGCGAGCTCAACAGTTGATGGTCTTCGGGCGGTGTAGAATCTTGCGCATTTTCCATTAAAACGTGCCCCGTACCGTTTTCTAACACCTCCCTTTCAAGAAGGCTAACGGCTTCCATATCCCTAACTTGTTTTTAGAACAGTTTAGGACCAATTAATGCAATATCCACTGAGCCAAACGGTTGGAAGCACTGTGCAATTCAATTACACCGTGCCGAAACTGTGTCAATCAACTGTTCATTTCCCGCTCTTTGTTTCTCGCCAAATCCAAATGCATGTCACAGCTTCATTTACCGTAATAATATTATTCTACATTTTTTCCACAAACCATTTATTATTACTAAACCTTAAAGCATAAGAATTTGTTCGAAAACCTCTTAGTTTTAATTATTGTGCCAAGAAAACTTTTACAAAGCGAAGTTCTACAAGAAGAGATCATTTTCTCTTAATCTCACTCACGTAGTTTTTGTCGGCTTTCTCACCTATACAATCTAAGACATAATTGTTGGGACAGTGTTCGCTCTTTCCCCCATCAATGTTGACAAAGTCGGAACGGTATAAATACTTAGTTGCTCAGGCGAGAAAAAATTGTTTCTAAGGCAACATTGAGGGGGGAGAGGGAGCTGGCATTATTCGTAAGTTAAAATCGAAGTGCGGCTCAAGTGTCCCAACTAATTATGTCTTAGATTTTAGTTTCCCGAGGGACCAGACATTAAGTGCTTTGTTACATATTTAGACTTTTCCTGCAACAATCGCAGCAAAACCTCCGGGCGGGCAACAACTGTGGAATTGTATCCCAGTCTGGATACATTTGAGTTTGATCAGGGCCACGTGACCAAGAATCAACCAATCACAGTGCTCGTTTTGTTGAGCGAAAGTCTAGGTATATAACAATATTGTCTTGTTATAATATTAATACAGTTGTTTCCTTTCCTTAGAAGTATGGTGGGATGCGGCCCCCTCCTAACAGCTCAGTAGCAACTGGGGTTAACATGCCAATGTAAGTCTTACGTTAGTACAGTAAGTAGTCAAATTCATGTGCACCGCTTTCCCAAGCTTTTGAGACTTGATAATGCAGGTGCACTGCTGTGGTTTGGCAGACACTTAATTTCATGCAACACAACAAAGAATTTTCTTCCTTCCACTTAACAGCGCGGACATTCTAACCATTAATGGTTGGGACTTTTTTCGCATTTTTCCCCAACACTGACCAATCAGAAACGTCCTGGAAAACAATAACCTCGACATTCTTTTGCGACGTCCAATCATAAAGCCGGCTTAACTTCAAAGCAAGTCATGAACTACGGACCAGCCAATTCCGAGGCTAAGAATGATTTCTTACTCAGAGTTTTGTTTCTTTTCGTAATTGATCGAATTGGAACGCACAATAAAAGTCTTCCACCAACACTATGTCAGGGCACTGTAATGTCAGGATCAATAATCAACTTGGCCTATACGATGAAGGAAGAGCTTTACCTCAGATGTACAAGGAACGAATCCTCAATCTCCACCACGATGGGCTTAAGCAACAAAATATTACTGACACTGTACGTATCCTGTAGGATACGTAAAATTACGAAACCAACAACACTTCTCTGCCTGTTATATGTCAGAGTGAACAGACCTACATCGAAATTATCGTCGGCACCTGCCATCCTCTTTTCAAGAAAGAAAGTTTCCCACCATAAAAGTCAAGATTTGAGTGTGTGACCTATCAAGGAGTTGCCAGGGGTAAAAGTGAAATGTATGGCAAAAGAAGTCTACATGTAGATCTTTATCGATTTATTACTCTTGGTGTTTGAGTTGCAGGAAAACAAAATGTGTTGAAGTTCTATTTGGTTATTGACAAATGCAAACACTTCTCATCTCATCCAATGAACAAACAAGTCCTTTAGTTACATCGTACTCTTGTGTGCCGTCAATGGGAACTGGAACTCCAGGGAAATATGAAATGACAAGACCAATAAATGAATAAATTTTATTAATTTCAATGTAATAAATTATGTTGATATACAGTATGGCATTCTGTAGTTGTCTTTACAGCTGATATCCCTTCAAAGGCACTGGAAATTGTAGCCATTTTAGTTTGTTTCTTTGTTAACGGGAGAAGCAGAGAAAAACGTAACTTTTCATTTTACCAGCTTGTAAGCAAGCGATGATTGGCTCTCAGAAATACCACTCTGGTTTCTCTGCCGGTTTAGTCACCATTTCACTGCTGTTTTCAGTCAAGAAAGCTTTAACAGACTTATAATAACATTATTAAAACTTCTCTTGTCACAGTGCGTCGAGCCTTACCGTGGCCACCCGACAAAGATTTTTTCAAATTGTCCACCAATCAGGATGCGTAATTTTGATTGGCAGTGACGCCTCCTTGAACACCATTGCCTGGGTTTTTGAGTTGACGTATTATTTTATACGTAATTTTCAAATGTGAAAATTTGTTGGGTGGCCAGGGTAAGGCACGTTGCACTGGAAGTCCATTTTTGAATTTTTGTTGCTACACAATAATATTTATTGACATACAGTAGTGTTTGTGAAACAGATCTTAAGAAAACATCCAAAATTTCTTCCACATTTTCACATTCTTGTGTCTTTGGTAGTGTCCAGCCAGTCTAAATCAGCTTTTCTCCTCTTATCAGCATTGATTTCTTTCCAGTTGTGCATATCATGTGCTAAGCAGCCTTGCATGTTTGTGATATGAATATTTAATGAATACTAACAATACTTGCGCAAGACAGTGTATATTACGTACCTCGCACTGGATACACGTAATTTCTCCCAAGTTTGGTGATAGAAACACTCGATGAAAATTTTAATGTTTTGGTCGGAGTTGTCCCATTCAGTGCCATTTAACCTGGCAGCGGTCGTGCAGACTATACAAAAATTATCTTTTCGCACCAAACATTGAGGCTCTGATGATTCAAATCCCTGCAAGTGGAAACAAATCAAGTTGTTGCTTGCTGTTGTGACACTCGCACAACTCCATCACTCGACTTAAAGAAGTTGACTATGGGCAATTTAAGTCTAAATTATACTTGGTAACCGTAATTAGAGAATTTTTTGAACCTTGTTTCAGTCAATTAAACGTTTTAGAACTGAAAACAATTTAAATCAAATCAGTTTGAAAAGGGATGCTACTATAATTTGCAATGCAAGAAATGTATTTACTGCTGAACTTAAAGTGCATGTAAAATGTTTCTGTTCTTTTTGTAAACCATTCCATCCAAAGCAAACATGTCACCATGGTTCGCAGAATTTCGCTTTTCTGTGCCTTGCAAGTCTCATAAACTCAGTAATTTGGACCCATGACTGTTATGTGAGAGGCATGGGTCCATTCTCGATTTTACATCCCAAACTGCTTTGCATTCTGTTTTCGAAGAAATTTTGCATCGCAAAGCAGTTTGTGAGGTGAAATCGAGAATGGACCCATGACCTTTGGTTTTGATAACATAGTGCATCTTGACAGGCCGATAAAAAGTAAAATTTTGAGTTAAGTATGGTATTAAAAAACATGTTAATTTGCTTTTGATATTAATTTTGAGTTTATTTTTACTTTAAGATTTGTTTTACCTTCACAGGCCAGGCAGTAGACCTTGGAATCCCACAACATCGGTAAGGAGTGAACTGTAACTGTCTCTGGGCACTGACTTTTAATCTTGACAAGGAAAAAAAACCTGATGTATATCACAAGAACATTCAAACAACATAAATATTGTGGATGATTTCAAATAACTGAAATAAATGGCCTTTTCTCTGCTTTTAAAATACTCTTACAACTACCTTTGATGTAATTATAGTGCAGGTGATGATAAAATGTTAGCCCCATCAAGTGAATGAAGATTATATAATATATGCTCAATAATACATGCATTTTGATTGGTTCTCACCCATGATCTACATTATTAGAGGACAGACGCATAGCTGGCGTCAGCATCAAGAACTTTTTAATTCTTTGTTAAAATTAATAAAACAAAGATAACATTTTGCTTTGCATCCGTTCAGTGGTAGATCACAGATGACTTCAAAATCTGGTAAGAGGATTGGTGACAACTCAGCTATTGCCTCGTGTGCCACTTTTTTGTTGTTACCACATTGTAACGTCATCTATGATCTATTACTGAACAGATGCAGGACAACATGAAATCTACATTGCATTATTTTGTTAAAGGTATCTAATTTTTAATATTAAAAACTGAATTATGGATATCAGATTTCCAGCATTTTCATTGGCTCGCCAGACACAGGCTATCAGTTCAGGCTATACCTGTTGTACCTAATATGGTCAAGGAACGTGTCTGCAATAAAGCGAGCTGAAAACATTTTTGTAGCTGTGACAAAAATGGCAGACAAAAGCCATTTTGGACTGGAATTGGCCGAGGCAGAAATTGATGCTTTAGTCGACAATACATGGAATAGTTGTTGATCCTCGTTGGTTAGCAATCGCTTCGTATCCAATGTGTCCTTGTAGAATAATTGTAGAATAATCAATGAGGAATCTTGATGCTGAGAAAAAATCTGACTGCTCCTTGGCAGGGCTTGAACCTACGACATTCCGATTACGAAAAAAATATATGCTATTCAATCATTTACCAGGGTAAACATTTCATCATCTTGACTTGAATTGTGAGCACTATTCCGGCAATCTGAATCCTAGCGGTAAAGTGGGACAATTGCCACATGAACCTAGTTTGATGGCCTTGCCTCCCTGAGTCTTCTATAGCTCAGTGTTAAAACCTCTGAACTAGTCATCAGAAGGTCGTAGGTTCGACTCGGCAAGGGAGCACTCCAATTTTTTTCCTGAACATTCTCATGTTACCACTTTCAAGGCTTGTTCTGACCACTGGTTGAATTTGTTCCTGGTAGTCCCTGGTTCAGCTTCTTGGCCGCACTTTAAATAGCCAACTGGTTTGCCTCCAGCCAGTTGAGATTCTTAACAGTTGTTGTTGATATTGTGTTCTGTCGTTTTGTTGATTATTTCATTGGCTCTGGAAAGCCCTTATTTGGAGTGGTAAATTATGTATTGTATTGTATTGTGACATGGACAAAAATAGACACATTTCTTCATACCTTTAATGTACTTATGAGATAACTTACCTTTAGAGTTTGTCATAAATAACTAAGTTTAAGTCAGTTGTACAGTCCTATTTATCTATCGGTGTCTCGTATGTTACTTGTCAGTAAACTGTCAGTTGACAGGTTACCGACAGTCCTGGACTTTTGGAATGTGAAGCTTTTCAAAAATTATGCAATTTTGTATGGGGTAATTGATTCGCTTTGAAACAATACAAACATGTAGGTCTCATGCTATTAACAATGATAATTAACACTAATAATAGCAATGATAATTTCATACCAAGGAAATTTGCTGAGAATATTGCTTTTTGTTATGACAGGTCGCTGGTCCACCAGGCACACCAATAATGGCCAGCCCTCAAGGCCTGTAAATGATTTTTCAAAGTTTAACCCATTGAGTCCTGAATGCACCCCCTCCCCCCCCCCCCTTCGTTGATGAGTGAAATCTTGCTCCAGACTATCACGTTGTGACCAGCCGTCACCTGTTTCAGACCCAACAAGTACTGGAAGTGAATCCTTGTATGCAATGATGAAGTCTGTCAATGGAGGAAGCATTCCGGTGGTAATAATTTTGTTCTCTTTGCGTACATGTACATTAATATTATTTTATTTTCTATTGTTTTCCCAAGGATTGCCCCGATACCCACCCTTAGTCCTTGTTTCCTGTCAGTGTGTTTGCCATACCGTCTAGGAGCCCAGGAGGCTCCTCTAGTCATGAATGGTAAGAGAGGGTTTAACTAACAAATTATGTATTTATTAACTAAAACTGGCCCCCATTGAGGAGTAAAATTGTCTGGTGTTAGACAGAGTAAAATCTTTTAAGTGTCATTCCTATGAATGAAAAAATTAAGTTTGGTGCTTACTAGTTCAAAGGTAGTTTTGCGTGGTTGTATGAATATGCGGTAAAAGCTGGTCTTAACAAGTGTTATAGAAATCTAAAAAGAAAATTGAGGGGAACCAGGCATTTAAATTCAAAGATAACTGATCAAAAATATTTGTTAGGAGCTTTAAAATACAAAGCACTGTATTGTGTTCCTTTCCAAATTGAAGCTTAATTATCTCCGAAAAATGCATGGTTACCCCCCAATTTTCTTTTTGGTTACCAAGTGCACTTGCTAAGTTTGGCTTTCTCCGCATAGTTTTAAGGGGCGCAAAAATATCCCTGCATTAGTGATACCAATAGGAAATCAGAGTATCTGGAAATGCGCAGGACGTATGTGCAATAACAATAGTAGGCACCATCCTTAAAAGAATGTTCCAAGGAATTAATCACTAGCTCACTGACTTAACTATGCTCAGGCTAGGAATCTTGATGAAGTATTGTTACTTTTGTATAGTTCGACTCACAACCATATTTGGTAAATCATATGATCAAAACAGAGAATGCCTAAAAACTCAGCGAGTTAACTATTCTTCACAAATTTTTAACGCAACAGTATGAGAACATCCTGACACTAAATGGATTTTACAAATTATTTCTCAAAAAAATCATGATGTCACAAGGCCCTCCCTTGATACACTTTTCAAAATATCAGTGCAATTTTTTTTTGTCCAATTAGAAATTCCATGCTACAGTTCATGAAAAATGATGGGATGGTTGCCATATGGTGAAAAAACCGCCTCTTCCTTTCGTTTCCTGGGAGCTTTTACTTGTTTTTCACTGAAACGCATGGCACCTTCTGATTGAAGTGATGTGAGATTTCCATGATTGAAAAAGATTCTTCATAGAACCATCCATGCAACCTTTTTGTAGGGCTCCTTGACTAAAAACCTTCCTTAGCAACCATTGTCTTTCTGTAGTTAAGTGTCAACCCCCTTAAACATTCAAAAAATTCAATGTGGTGGAGGTTGATACAATCTGTTACTCTACTCAAACCAGCTGCTTATTTAAAATTCTATTGAAACCCCTGGACTTTCAAATAATCAATGTGTTAACCCTTTCCTACCCGTGGGGCGCCCCATTGACGAGTAAAGCTGTCTGGCATTAGACAGAGTGAAATCTAGAAGTGCCACTCTTGGGTCAGGAAAGGGTTTAAATGGGGACATTTTTTGAGTGGACCTTGATGTTGTTGACCGCTTCCTGCCTGACCTGATTTGACTGTCACTGTGAAACAACCTGCACTTTCATCCTTGTTTTATTTTCAAACAAGACACAGCATTTTGAGGTACTTCTGTAATGATCAATCATTGATGATTGTAAAGTAACATTTTTGTTTCAGATTCAAACCCTGATATGGATGGCCTTCCTGAGGTATTTATATATACATTAACTTTCTTGTCAATTTGCTGCTTCTGTTTTGTGCAAAAAAATGCATGTAGCTTCATTTCCTGTTATTTGCTCGTGAGTTTCTAAAAATGGCAGCTTCATTGCTTGACTGATACCTTTTTATGGATCTCCTCTTTCTTGTTGTTGATGGCTTCATCTTCCGGTAAACTGCAAAATATCCGACCACTCTTTTGTTCTTGTACATAGCTCTCCGTAACGTAATGTTTATTGTGTTGTTGAAAGTTGGATTTTTATATCACTAAATGAAACAATTTAATTTGATTTTAAAGAAGACTGTCTTTAAGGAGGGAAGGGTTAATGAGCGAAATTTGATACATGTAACGTTTGTTGTAACTGACGTGTACGTGTGCTTGTGTTGTCTGTAGGATAATCAGAATGATCACAATCCTGGTATCCCTGGGGAGGGTCATGGACAGTTTGGCAATTTACTGCCATTTTCACAAGATAATGTAAGTGTGAACTTTTCTATTAATTTTAGGGTTAAAATTCTGGTCGATTATCAATTAAGATGTTTGAAGCGGGGATCCGTAATCTAGAAGAAATCTAATGAAAAGGAAGATCGTTATCTTAGAGATCATGAATTGTCCTCATCTCATATTCGAAAAAAAGTAAGAAATATCGTTATGTTAAGCATCATCAACTGTCCTCATCCATTAAATTAGACGGGGAGCCACAAATGTGACCCGTATGCTCTAAGCAGGTTGCCTACTAATTCAAAGGTATTTTTGCCCCGGTTTATGGTTATGCAGCAAATGTAGAAATCTTAAGAAGTCTTATAGAAATCCAAAAAGAAAATTGGGAGTAACCACGCATTTTTCAAAGATAATTGATGAATAATATTTGTAAAAGCTTTAAATTACAAAGCAATGTATGTCTCTCAAAAATGCAAGGCTACCCCCAATTTTCTTTTTGGGTACTATTAAAGAGTACTTACTAAGATCTACTTTCTCCGGATAGTTTTAAACCGCGCAAAAATATCACTGTATTGGTAAGCATCATCAATAGGAAACCCGAATATCTCGAGATGCGCAGAACGTATGGGCAATAACATTAGTAGGCACCGTCCTTAATTGCATGAGGTAATCATTAAACCATGTGAACATTAGCACTAAAAAACTGACTAGGAGAATACTGTGAAGCTATTTTATTAAAAATGGCAGTTGGAACACATGTACAACCAGGTTTTAACCAAAACTTGTTTCGATAGAGCCTGTTCCTCCTAGAATTGAATATACCGGCGTACGTTTTTTTTCTGCGTGCACTTTTTTCAATCCAAGTTTGTATTCACCTCATTACTTAGTGAGATGGCCCTTCGGTTTATTACCATTGTCCAAGTGATCAGGGATGGAATTAAAAAGCTTTCTCAAAATCATTAATAATTCACCAACCAAGTCCACCAATCACAGGATGTATACCACCACATCACGTAGATGTGTTTTCATACGTTTCCCAATAGAAAAGTAGATGAAACCTTTTAGAGATTTAGATACGATATCTAAAACTCTTATGATTTTTCTCTGCCATCTCTAGCTAGAAAAACAAAATGAAACAATAGTCGGCCACTCGCTCGAGAATTGAGCTATACCAAGAACTTGTGCTTCGTGTTTTGAAATTCGAAGCAGTAAGTACTCTGCCTTTGGCGTCATGCTTTCACCTGTTTGTTGGTGTTTGGAACCTCGGATGAAACATTCCCACTCGTTATTGATATGTTACTTCTAATACGATCCAACTTGATCAGCGTCCTCGCAGATGATGGTGCGCGTTGAACTTATCGACATCCTTTGGCCAAATATTGACACGGTTGCTTTTACCTCTCGATCTTTCATCGGAAAAGACAACGTTCTTCCATTATTCGTCTACAGTCGTTGTCATTGTCGTTGCCAAATAAATCCAAATCTGGAGTTCCTCAGGAGTGAAAAAAACTATCAGGTCGCAAAAAGAATATTCAATTTAGTTTCCTCTGTGCTAATTCCACGAACAGGAAATGGCACACTTCTGGACAGATAAACAACATGCTGTTTTCAAAGAACTATCACAGTGCAAAGGAATCTGTGACGTCAACCCGGTATTAGGCTCGTTCCCCTTCTTTGCTTGGTCGTAGATCAAATATACAACTTTAAGGAGCCTCTAATACTGTGTTAACACTTGGCCGAAACATGATTAGTCTGATCACGAATGAAACATGTTTCGTTATGAAAAGTGTTCACATCAGACAGTGCAAGGCGAGAATCATGGTTGAAACATGATTATTTTGAGCATCATTGAAATAACCTCGCGACGTAGTTTCAATCATGATCCTCTGACCAAACACGTTCAAAATGGCGGATTCATGCGAGAGGAGGTAAGTGCCCAAAAGAACCAAAATTGGGGCTATTAGGAGGCTAAATGTCTAGTTGCAATATGGGCCGACGAAGAAATATAACGGCAATTATCGGCGATGGTTACAGATGAGCTTGTGGAAAACGGAATATCTTGTAACGAAGAAAGCCCAAATAGCGTCTCCTCGTTAAACGCTGCATAGCCCTCCTCCTCCGAACGGCTAGAAATTTAACACTAAACCAAAGAATGAATGCAACTGTTACAGAAGTTTCCAGCTCCAATCTACAGCTGAAATGTAAAAAAATTATGCCAGTGTCATGAAACAGCAGAAGTTACACAACCATGCATGAAACGTGTTTCACACGGACATCTGGTGTGAACGACCCAAGAAAAAACATGTTTCGGCGAAGCATGTTTCCTTGAAACATGTTTACTCTAATCATGTTTCGGCTTTAACTTGAACACAGCTTAAAACAGTGACTTTGAAGGAGAGAGTATAGCGAACCAAAAAATTAATGTTTGACCAGTGCAGAGACTTGTTAAGTAGAGAGGGCAGTGCATGGAGCAGTGTAGAAATATCTCTGAATCGAAAGCTCCTTTTTAGTTTTTGTTTGTTCGTTTTATTTAACGAGAGCTTTAATTTCCTTTTAGGATCACTGTGAATCGGTTGCGATCTTAAAGATCAAAGAAAGCATGCAAGAAGAAGCAAGAAGAATTAAAAATGTCGACGGAAGGACGGACCATCAAGGAGAGTTTTTCATGCAATAACAGCTAGAGAACTTTCGCCTTTGTATATTTGCCAACCACTACCCAAAGATTTGTAGAAAACAACTGTACTTGATGTACGGAGTTTGCATTGGGAGAACAACCCCGCTATCGCTAAACACCTTCTTCTCTTGTGCCAGGGAAGACGAGTCCAAAGTAGATGTCTCTAAATTAAGGTTATATTATATAGAAATGGAAATATGTTTGTATAGTCCATCGCTTACGTTGTGGCTTATAATTAATAATATACGGACAGTTGTTGGGTGTTTGTGTAGAATAATAGGCGAGTTCTTTGGGACAAGAAAGCTTTCATATCTTATCAGGAATGAATGAGTTTGCTGCTTCGTTGTAGCGTACAATAA
>NC_090893.1:23689617-23712117 GCF_036669925.1 Montipora capricornis
TGCTTTATGAACGAGAAATACATATACATCAATGTCCCTCGCTCTTTTTGTTTGGCGCCTCAGACGGGAGAAATACTGCGTATCCACTAAGGTCGGCGTCTCCAATGCGTATCTGCGTACCCACGTATCCACCCAATTTAGTGTAAAGCTTCGACGTGGCAGGGTATTCGGTGAAGCCGTTGATTTCAGCGATAGGCTTTTTTTTCTCTTGTGATTTATTCACCCATTTTTTTATTTTCACTTCACGTTTCTTTGAAGAAATTATGTGTGTATGAAAAGTGGAGAAGCGGAAGCCGCAAGTGTGTTAGATGAGAGGGAAAGCAAAGCTGAAAAGCCCTTTTCAAATTGTCATGTCATTTAACAGGCGCACCGGAAAATAAGTGGGTGAAAGACGAAATTGAGAGAGACTTGTACCTTGGTGCTCTGTAAAACTTGAGCGCAAGCAGGTGGTCGATGCGTTGGCGCCCAGCGGACCCAGTGATTTCGTAAGCTTCTGATTTACACTGAAAAATCGAGGAGCTGTTTGGAATGAAACCTTAAGCTCACCCCAAGTTTTCCGCAAGGTTTGTATTTTGCTTCGTCTTTTAACGTGCATGAAGACGGCTAGTTATCCAATTTGCACGTTTACCTCCAATATGCATCAACTCTCCTTATTTCACGCATATTAGGGAAACAGTCCTTACCGCAAGGTGTCCGCACGTAACAAGAGCGAATCAGTGTTTGGAATGATACGAGATGTAGCTATGTAAAAAGCACGGGAAACCACTGCGCGCGAGTCAGGTGTTTTTGGTCTGCTTAGTTTAATTAAACGGTGACTGTAGATCGTTGGGCAGTCAAGAAACACAGTCTTGATTCTATGATGCGCTTGTTTGTGATTGGTGTTGTAGCGTGAAAGGACTGCTATGGAACAAGGCGGGCTTTGCGTGCTCCGAGGATTAATTCTATCAAACGTACGGGACCTATATTGTAATGTTCGCCAACCAACAAATCTTGCGACTCGTTTAGGAAAGTAGTAAATTAAACATTTTTTGTTTCTGAACGAAATATCGGGGGGGGGGGGGGGGGGGGGGGGTCTTGGGTCTGCAAAGCGTTAATATGATTGATGTGATAAAAATTGTAAGATTATTTGAAAGAACTAATTTTTAAAAACAAAAAAACTATACCTTGGGGAAAAGTTGTGTACATTACGGATAATGAGACGCTGATAGTATTTAACTCGTGAAGGAAGGTGCAATGTTTAATCCATCTCTGTCTGTGTGAAATAACTTGAGCAAATTATGCAAACAACACGGAGGAGAATTTGAGATTTTCGGATACAACTTCCAACTATTTTGTTTTTGTTTTTGCGGGTTAGATAAAATCGCTCATCTGTGCCGTGAATGAAGATGAAACTGTATAAAGACCTTCTACAATATATAATTCAACTGTCCAGTATATTAATACACTTTGAGATCATGTTGAGTGAAGAAATTGTCAATGAAATCCTACTAGTAAGATTCGCCCTTAATCTGTAATTTCTGCTGTCCTGTCATGATTCGGGTGGTCTGGGAGCATGGTGACTTGTTTGGCGTATGGGGTGCGTAATCCGAATTTTTGTATCAGTTCTAGAAAAGGGGCAAAAGTAGGGATAACGATTGATGCTAGCCCGCATACAATTGTTAGCTATTGTTTAGCTATTCCATATGTGCTGATTTTCTGCGAACATAGCGTTTTTTCCAAAAGTAGTGCTTGACCTAAAGTTCTCAGCAACGTCAACGGTAACTCAGCTAAAATGACTCACAGGCCATTGTGAACAACAAGAAAACAAAGAAATGTGTTTTAATAAGTAATTTTTTTACGGGGAGGTCTTGGTTTTCCGAGTCTTAAGCTTCGATCTTCGTTTTCCACACCTCAAGCATTATCCAACCACGTCCTTTGTACTGGGGTCTCACCACCTGGTATATTAATATGAATTTGAAAGGCTTTGTCAAAACGGACGAAAAACTTAGAAATTACAGAAAGGAAACTTGGAGGAAGCAACTAAAATCGACCGAAAAACTACTCGTGATGAATAAAGGACGGCGAAAGAGCTGAGATGAACAATTGTCCTTAGCAAGTTTGTTTCTTTTTTGCGCTATAAAAAAGCACCGTTTTTATATCGGCAAAAATCTCCCTCCTTCTTGCGGGCTTCTTTCTAAAGCTCTTTGGACGAGCAAAGAAAAAAGAAAAGTTGCCTAACTGCGATCCTCGCATGCTGAAGATGTCTTGTATCATACGTCAGGGTCGGCCAGGGTTTCTGGGTATACGGTATACAGGGGCTTTTTAAATCGGGTATACGGTATATTGCAGTTAAAAGACGAGTATTCGGTTTATCACTTTCTTTGAATTTCAGGTGTACGGTATACAATGCTTCCATTAATTTTGGTTACGTACATTTGGATAAATTTTGGGTATTTTTGGGTATTTTGGCGATTTTTTTTTTTCGGGTAAACTGCTATAACACTACCTGCCGTTTACAGTCCCACATCAGCTCATTTGTGTAAAAGGAAGCTTCATATAGATTATTGTGCACAGTTGTACTCAAGGCTCGGGTATACAAATCTGTGGCATCCACAACATAACACAGTTACTTCTGAATAGTTTCAAATGCAGGAGCAAAAGCTAGAGTGACTGTGTAAACAAAGGCACAAAAATCTTAGCCTCAACTTAAGATTTTGCTCCCCATGGCAAATTTTTGTCGTGTGCAACTCAAAAATAAAGCTGTATTTTCAGTCCAAAATATTTTGTTGCAGATCCAAATTCTTTAATTAATGCTCTCATCACAAACTTTGTTGTTATCTTTCAGAATTTTTGGGGGTGATTACATTTTTTTTTTACTTTGAAATTGTTATTATAATCATCATTATTATTATTATTATTATTACGTAATCATATATAATTAATATGATTAAGTACTATTATTATCAATATTATGATTACGATTCTTAGTCTCGCTATGTACACTAGCAATTTTATTCTATGAATGGCTAATTCTTGTAGCATCAACATTTATTTGGAGTAGAAAAGGGTATAGAAATGTGTACGTTGTTTAGATGTTTTCATATTTGAGCCTTCTCGAAAAAAAAAAAAAGTACAATGTTGGTGACTGCAAAATACATATTGGTGTCCGCTGTACAGGTATACTACGGAGTTAACTGTTGTTGCTTCCCCCATTCTGTGTCCTCAATCAAAAACCTTTTACTTTCCTGAAGGAACTCTCTTCAAGTCTTAGGGAGGAAGGAAAATCCCTTCTTAGCTTATTTATTCATTTAGCATGCAGTACCCACCTCCAGTCTCCCAGTGGCTTTTTTGGATCCTCAAAGAAACAGGACTTATTTATTCTGCGCCATAGACCTCTTTCATAATGGCAGCCAAATAAAATATTCTTCTGTTTTAATACTAATAAGCCTTTCTATCCTTGCTACAACGAGCAAATTTCAAAAGATTATTTGTTTCAAAATGAGGGCAGGAGGTCTAATTAACATAAATGCAAGAGAATGTAAAGGGGGTTGCCATTTGTGAAAGTGGTCTATTTCCCTGCCCTTACACTGAACGCAAAACATTCAAAACCAATCCTTCTAAGTTATCGTGGTCAGAGTTTGGGTAGGGGTGGGAAGAGCTGATGCAAAGAGGAGGAGGGGGTGGGGGGGGGGGAGGTGGCATGGGCATTTTTGCTCGGAAAAGGGAGGCCTTACCTAAATATGTCAATGAACAAATAGATAAATAAATAAAGAAACCGATAAATATACAGTAAATGAAGAAATGAAATAAAAATTTCAATACATTAAAAGAAAAAGATCGTCGACAAGAACTGTGTGCTCTGAAAAACGAAAAACTTTTATGTAATCACCTATAGCTACAAATTGTGGATAAAAATAAGTCTACTTAAAAGATTGCTCTTTTAGAAGATGTTTGCCATCTTGGGCAACGTAGCATAACATTATAAGGGATGCTCTTGCTCGCCACTATCTCTATCATCTTTTTTTCCTAAAACGGGATAGATCTCAATGTTTTGGAGGGTCAGCAAAATTGAGTGAAGGGTCTCTCTTCGTTTTGATTGTATATCTTACCTTGTGGTACAAGAGATATGAAATGCAATGCCGACATATCACTGGAAAAAGTTTAACTATAATCTTATATGCTTATGTTATGCTGGATCTTGTTAAAGGCAGAAAGACTCTGTCGTGACCTTTCCACTGGTAGTGATGGCGTGTGAAACTCATCAAAGAAGAAAGGAGGGGGGTAGTTTCTAAAGAAACTGTGGTGCTGCGTCGGTGGGGAAGTAGTGTACAAAAATTTGGTTTTATCAACAGAGTTTATAAGGTAAATTGGCCACCGTACAGAGATTCTAAAAGCTGACGTTTCGAGCGCTCATCAAAGAAGACACAATTGTAGATCTCTGATAGTCATAGCCACAGATTTAAAGGATAAAACTATTGGTGGAGGCCGTTTTTTGTTATCGGGCCGTTGGGATTATTAGCGGGTACCAAATAACAAATGAATAGCGGACAAATAATTTGATAATTCGTTCAACCCCAAAAGGAACGCTAGGAACATACGCGTTTTATATAGAAGCACAAACAATACAAAAATATCTGCAAAGAAATTATTCCTGTTTGCATAGGCTTCGTGATAGTGTCATAGTATTCAATATGCAGATCGAGCGGCCTCGAAAACGCCAAAGTCAGTGGCATACTGCTTTTGTTAGTGGCACGAGGGAATGTTGAATCTGGCTTGTGAAGTCCGTGCGTGCACAATTCTTCAAATGATATGCACGCATGCGTCCGTAAAAAGCAAGTGAAAGTTATTTTTATTTTCAAAATCGAGGCCTCGTGTTTTGCAGCACTAAGTCTTCATGGGTTTAAATATGTTTTTGTCTGTAATTCATAGAAGGTAAGAAAAAGTTGGTTTATAATTTCTAAGTAACGCGTCTAAGCTAAATCAGTTTAATTGGTAGGAACGCTGCAGTATACAATTACAGCTTCTAGCCTTTCATGGTTCATTAGAACTTTCCGAAGTATTTGGTAGGACAGAAACTACTTATTCTTTCCGTTAAAACGAAAAATCAAACCGGGAACATAGCAGGCACAAGAGACAGTCAACAGTCGTCACGGAATAAAAGACGTTTATGTGCAGGCTCTATTTGTACTCTACTTGTATCTTAACGGTTGACTATCTGAATTTTAACAGGCGCAAAGTCGATAATGGAGGCGTGGCTCATGTATTGGTTGAGAATTGGGGTAAGTTTTATAATTGGAGTCACACCTCAGTTAAACATTTTCGTTTGAATTATGATTGGTATTTGTGGTCCCTTTTCATCCATTTTTATTGATTTATTCAGTATCCCCATTCAATCTTCGACATTCATTTTTATTTGGATTTGTTGTTCAATAATTCACTTAATATTGAGAGCCCTTTGCACAAGAAAAGAGTTCAATCACTTTGTGATTTAGAACTGCCTTTGATCAACATTCTCACGATCGAAACGTTCATTCTCCCAACTAGTGACATAGAGTTTTTTTGTTGGACAGTCATGAGAACTTGGTGTTATATAAAGATCACACCTCTTTAGCTGATAATAATGTTCATTATCAATACCTGTTTCACTGACATTTCATAGAAACTGTAAAGAGAATTTACACAGCCATCACTCCTCCTACAGAACACAAAGAGGAATTCATTCACTCGATTTGGCTCTCATTCACTGTGATATTAAGCACTTATAATCTACAAGCTCAGTTTATGAAGGGGATAGTTGTCTGAAAAAGTGTGGTGCTGCGTCGGTGCCGGGAGAGTGAAAGACACTACCACCGTAAAACAAAAAATATTTCAAATCGATGGCTAATGCTTTGAGCTTAAGTCCTTCGTGAGAACGAAGTGAGGAATGAGGGCTGTTTCAAGTTATATTGGAAGTAGGGGAGCGATTCCATTAATTGGAGATAATGTAACGAAAAAAGCGAGTAAATTAGCTGAATAAGAAGCGCTCATATATAACAGGGATTGAGAGTGCCGAGTGGCGTTTGTTCCAAAGATGCGTTGCTGGCGTTGTCGGGGGAGGAAAAGGGGAGGAAGAAGGTGTGGATTTTTCAGTCCTCACCTCCCCTCCCCTGACAAAGCTTCCTGCGCAAGCTCTGTGGGTTTTTGTGCTTCCTTGTTGTACAAAAAGGCCGCCACTGTCATGTTATTCATTCGCTCAACTAAAACGACTGTGTTAATTGGGAGAAGTTATCAGTACCACCTCGTGTATATTCTTTTGCTCTCCTTTCATTGTGCGAATAACTATTCATCTCAGTATGTTCCCATTTGATTTTTTTCCCTGTATAACGAGTTGAAGGCGGCTTTGTGATCCACCTACGTTTCAGACTTCCCCACTCAACACGTAGTGACTGAATATACGATGGGCAGGTGGTAGGAGAACAAAACTGATTGACATTACATTTTTCCATTTTTAGCGCTTCTAGTCTGTCTAACTGTCATGATCAGCAAAAAATTAACAGATATTTCAAATTCGGACATATAGTTGAATCGTTTACATCAGGCTCCGCGTTTGAAGATAGAGTCTTAAAACTATACATTTCTTTTTTGCTTTTTGTCTAAATATCTTAATTACAACGGTTGGCCGAGTAACATTCACCAAGTTACTTATGTATAAGTTACAAATTTATTTCAGCGCTGAGTGTTTAGGATAAAACGTGATCAACTATTTAACCGTTTGCCATGTTAACCATGAGTCCTATCAACTTTCAGTGGAAAACAAAACCGAAATTGATATTGACAGCAAATTATTTCAGAACTTTTTTATATTCTTTAACACGACATGAGCAGCTGGTAGCCAAGAGAAGCTAGTTTGTCTTTCCGTAAGGTTTAATCTTGCGATGGAGCTTTATCGCCACACTCATTGGTGTAAAGTTGTATTTTTCATCTCCTTGCTGCATTGCGTCTGGGGTGAGTCCGATTTCATGTTTAGTTAGTCATCATGATAAAATATAGAAGACTGTAAGCACGGAAGCTTGTAGGGGACATGCGATATGAGAGATAGGAAATAAAAAAATGCGTCATGCAAATTCAAAAATGCGAGAAGAAACATCCAATTTGCGGGTTACAAAATGTGTGATAAAATATGGAAGATCCTAGTTTGAAAATCTGAGACGAGAAGTAGAAAATGTTAAATAGTAACGGATGTCA
The DNA here is from genome assembly GCF_036669925.1 of Montipora capricornis. Taxonomy (NCBI): domain Eukaryota; kingdom Metazoa; phylum Cnidaria; class Anthozoa; order Scleractinia; family Acroporidae; genus Montipora; species Montipora capricornis. The sequence goes on from NC_090893.1 coordinate 23,696,821, forward strand.
GAAACAGGGAACAAGTTAGAGGGAAATCGAGAGAGGGAAACTGGGGGAGTGGGGAGTCTTTAAAAAGGAAATTTCAAAAACGGGACTGAAATCTCTTAAAGGGAGAAATATCAGTGGTCTGATCATCTGCAAATCCTTTACAATATTAGCTTCCTCAAAGCAAAAGTTTCCGTAAGGTCCTTACCTGTACTGTGCAGCCAATTGAGTCACAATTATACCTTTCCAGTGGAGTTTTCTTTTGGTTGACATAATGCTACAAAACCGTTTCAAATGTCTCTTGACCTATCACACACATCTCAGTTGAACAACAATTTCCTCTCAGTAAAACGGCGACAAACAACCAAAGCTAGCTAGTTCTTTTTGGATTATTGGCAAAAGCCAAAGAAAATGTAAATTTATCCATATGATATTGACTCAACATCTGGCTGCCGAGCAAAATATTTTCAATGGTTTTCCTTCCATGTGGAACATTTTTAGGAAAATTTGGCCTTGTATTTGGTTTTCATACTTTTCGTTGTCCACTGCCGGCACATTCCTTTTGGTAATGGTATCCTTTTTCGTGCTACCGGAACATGTCAAAACCAGTAATACACAACTTACAATAACGAAATGACCTTAAAACTATTAAACCCAAGACACCAGGAGGCATCTTTGGACTTTATATATTGTCATCAATATTTAATTCTATTGAACACTAGTGCTTCCAGTTGTACTGATCAAAATCCTTTGAAGGAGCTGTTAATAATTGTATTTTGAAATATATAGCAGCTACCGAATATAGTTTTGTAGGCATTCGGTTTCTGCCAGGGTTATTCCACTTCTCTTGCAATAAGCGAAAACAACTAGTCCAAGTGAATTCTGCGCGATCGCAACCATGGACGCTCGATGATAGTTGGTCCGTATACTTAGTTATCTATATTGATGATTTTTTTGGGGAATTGCTTCAATAAATATTTTTTTTTCTTTGCTGACGACCCCGTTTCTTGTTTAAGCATTGTGATCCAACGTCTTAATTCAAAAATTGACTGAATATTAAACTTGAAACTGTCTCGCACTGGTTTAGGTCTCTTAATATTGAGAAAACCAAACTCATAGTTTTTAGACCTAGGCCGAATGATTAAGGTCATGGAATTGAGCGAGTTGATGTATTGTATGGTTCTTTACATACATATCTCACCTACAGAGGACTGTCAAGTCCAAAACTTACACTCAAAAAGTTAACAACCTTTGGTTAAAAATCAAAGCTTAAAATTTTTTGCCAGTCAAGTGATAGCAGTCGCACTTTCAAAATCTGAAGAAAAAAAGAAGTAATTTTTGATCAAAGTAGCACTTTTACACAGCCCCTTCATTATGATATTTTAGGTGCTTTTGTAAGAACGTGATCCTCACCATTTCACAAATTAGTGGTGACAGTTATTATTAGTCCAATAAGCTAAATGATGATCTATAGGGGAACTGACGCACATGAAAACGCTATTATTGTTGTTTGTTTATTATACAGTCGAAACCGCCAAATTGTATCGAGAATACTCGGTCATCATCTCTTCGTAAGAGCTGTGAGGTTCCTTTGTATAACATACAACGACAAAAACGACTGTACCACTCGGGAGAAGTTGTCAGTACCACTGTGTATATTCTCAGTTAAAATTCTTTTGCTCTAATATAAAAGCTAACTATAAAATGAAACTTTTTTGTATCCTAATGGCAAGAATCGCCTAACTTTCTCCCTCTAGATATTTCCGAAATTTTGGCTCTCTATAAACAGTAAGGGACCCTTCGACAGATATCTTACCAGAGCTTGAAGAAAAAAAAAACGACTTTTACGTTGTCCTACAAATAAAAATTCTGAAGTAAATTAGGTTTGGAGAAACTTCATCAACAACTATTTTTTTTATTTGCTGATAAAACTTCGAAATCGCGACTACGAGTACGAGTTTTGAGTTTCACTAACTGTTCTAGTATATTGTAAATCATTGACTATATTAGCGAAAGCAGACTACAGTAGTAACAGAACAGATTTAAAAAAATACTTAATTGCCATACATTTCATGCCTGAAATGGAATGAAGATAGCATTATCGAGGTTATAGTATTCTCTATTAGAATTAGCTTCTCATGATTTCGGGGTTTTATCAGCAAATTAAGGGATTAGTTGTTAATGAATTTTACCCAAAATTAATGCATCTCGCCCCACCCTGGTATCTTTATCAAATGCCAAATGGGACAAATAGTGCAGAAACAGTTGTATTGGCATGTCGAAAAATATTTCCTAGACCTGCCCACATAGAAAGCAGAAAGCACAATAAAATAATAGGTCTCAAAAGAACCCGACAGCCGAATATTTTTTACTGGTATTGCATGGTATTCCACACTAAAGATGATTATGATGATAATAATAATAATAATAATAATAATAATAATAAACAAGAATAATAATAATAATAATAATAATAATAATAATAATAATTATTATTATTATAATAATTATAATAATAATAATGATGATGATGATGATACTACTACTAATAATAATTCGACATTTGGAGTATTGACGGCTGAAAGTTTACGGAAGAAACCGTGAGTCGGATAACAAATCAAAAGTGGCTCAGCGTTGTCTGTACTCTTATCGACAACGGCATTCGTCATCACAGTGGTCAAAATGTTGTGGACTCACGAAGCGCCAAAGAAAGTTTTTATTTTAGAGCGTGACCAAAATCATGACTCAAAGAAAGAGCAAGCGTTGTCTAAAACTTTCTCGCAATATGATTGGTTTATTTCCCAAAATGAGCGTTCCTGATTGGCTATTACACTGCATGACAAAATGACGCGAGCATGACGCGTACAGCGTTGTCTAGAATCTCATCGAGAACGGCAAATTAGCCAATCAGATTGCGAGATTACAGGCAATTGTGGTAAAAATCAATGTTTTATTCACTATGACAATTATTCGATCTGAAATGAACAAGATTACATAACAATCACTGAGATATTCGAATGCGCTGAAATCTCTAAGCAAATGAAAAGAAAAGCATCAAAATAACAGACTGAACTAAACTTACTTCTGTGGCGGGTTTCCCTAAACTACGAACTCTTGAAACTGAACTCGACGCCTTAACACTGCTGAAACTAGTTGACTTAAACTACTGAAACTGGTTAGCGACTGACTTATATCCTTTCAAACACGTGCTATTGACTTATCTGAAACTTAAGCCTTAGTTACCCAAATGAATTCTCTTAAAATGTCAATCAAATCTTTGTGTGTTTCCGGTAATAATTAATTAATCAGTTCTGTCGCAGTAACCACAATAATAATAATAATAATAATAATAATAATAATAATAATAATAATAATAATAACAATAATAATCGGCTTAGCTCATTAAGTGTTTGTTACCCTTTATCTACTGCATTAGTAAAAAGAAAGGTTTCTAAATGTCAGTTTATTTGGGGAAAAGAACAAAGATAAAACGAGTCTTGTTTTCCGCTAGGGAGTTTTCAACTGTAACCTAAACTGCAATTGTTTATTTAAACGTAGGAGACTGTATTGATTGGGATCTTGGAATGGAAAACGGTTTAATACCAGATGAAAGGATAACGGCCTCCAGTAACTCTTCCTGGGTTTTAGCCACTATTGATAGATTGAATGACGTAAGAAGATCATGGTGTGCTTATAATAATGAGTATCTGCAGATTGACCTACAGTCGCTTCATGTAATCTGTGCTGTGTCCATTCAAGGGGGAGACGTTTATCGTGACTGGGTAAATAAGTACACCTTAAAGTCATCTACAGACAATAAAACATGGACAGATTACAAAGAAAATGGACTTGTTAAGGTGAGTTACAAAGTTGTTGATGTACCAAGACATAAACGTTTGAGCCGGTGGACATTTAGCTTATAATCAATGATTACATCATGTCAGTACAATATGGAATACTAAATTCTTGCACTGAATAACGTCATGCAGATGACAACGAAAGTGCGATTACTTTTTTGCTTTTGTTGTTCTGCAGCGTAATTGGTTTTGAGGTAGAACACAGTTAAAAGGTTTTTTCTCCAGAAAAAAATAATTATATTGAGGACAAAGTTAATGGCATCGGCGGAGGCCAGACCCGACATTTTGCTCATGCTGGATAAAGTGAACTTTGTTCAACGTTTTCCTCCAAAGAAGGTTTCAGCGAGAATTTATTTAACCAGCAGTGAAAGACAATTCACTGCCTCGATTTGTCTTGTTGTTTGTAATTACACTCAATGGATAACAAACGACAACCTGATAGTCTTCAGTAGAGTCTTTTTTACGGATGTGTTCACCTTTCTTGTTTAATGCCGGAATTTCTAGCGATTGAGTGGTAACGAATAAGCCTGAAATTGAATATTTCTGCGTCACAAGAGCGAGAGGGCCTGGGTTGCAGAAGGTGTAAGTGAGGGATTATAGGTAGTGATTTAAGTGCATCCAAGCTGGGTATAGCACGTGATCAGTCATTCGAGGCCGACACCTATTACCCACGATTTTCGAGATTTTGGACATATAGTTAAGCGTCATCATTTATCTGTTGCGCAATTCTTAGTTTGCACTCACGTGATTAGACGGCCATGTTGGTGCACAAAACAGAAGCAAAATGTCGCTCGCGTTTTTTATAATAATAATAATAATAATAATAATAATAATAAATATAATACTAATGATAATAATAATAATAATAATAATAATAATAATAATAATAATAATAGAGACAAATTCCCAAAAGACGTTTTTTAGACCAACATGGCCGCCATGACGTCCGAAGTACTTGAGGCACTGAATTTGGTTCGGGAAGGATACGTTTCCATTTTTTTCCCACAGGGTTTTTGGTTTTCGTATCCGCCAATGCCGCTACTTTGTGTATTGGATATACTTCCCTTGCTGTATTGTGATCGAAATGTGTTTAGTCAATTTATGTGTGCCCAATAGATGTGGCTTTTCTCCAATATTTATGTTTGTAATGTTAAGACGGTGTGCGGCCTAATCGTCCAAAGTAAACCTAATTGTATATTTCTCTCGTGTCTGTTGCGCAGTGAAACTGGAAGGTATGTTTAGTCGTTTTGCTATAGGTCTCAATTATAATATTAACAGTATGCAAATTTTTTATGACGCATAAGTGGTAATATTTGACCTGTTGTTCTCATATCACAAGCAAGTGATAACTTGTATTCCTTCTTTGCTATTCATTGGCATACTTTACACTTAAGGTGGCTCAAACCAGTTTCAACACTTGAAAGAAACGTTCTTATTAGAAGAATGTATACCGTTCTGCAAGACTTTATCACTTAACAGCAATGTTATGGTACCATATCAAACACCAATTATTGCTGAAAAAGATTCAGTCATTTTTGTGACGTAAAAAGTTACCGTGGCAACAGCTACTCATATCTCCAAAATGAATTCGGTGATCCCCATTTTTTATCTCTGAAAATAATGTAATCAGCATGCCAGAATGAAACTTTCTGTATTCACAAATGAGCTCCTTGATTTCAATCATTTTATTCCTAACTGGGGCTCTTATTTGTTCCTTCACACGCGTAAAATTGAAAGAATTTGGGCTGTAAAACGAGGCTAGTTAGGCTAATTAACACAAAGAGAAAAGAATAATTTGTTGGCGGCCATTTTTGCATTCGGTCAATTCAGTGAAAATTTGGATTTTATTCATAACGGGGGCGTTGTTACATAACTATTGTGTTCACGGCCTTGGCATGCAAACATTTTCTCCATTGTTTGTGCCAACTCATCTTCGTTTATTGGACCACTGAACATTAAACTGAGGCGACAAAGGAGACCATGTGCCTTCTATGCTAATAGGCCAGTTCAGAGTTCATGCCTACCTCCTCTTCAAAGCGAGTCTAAGTGCGAAGGTTTTGTGATGGTAATTAGTTCTACTTTACATAAGAATGACTACTAATTTTCATAACAAAAACTTCGCACTTGGCCTTGCTTTGAAGAGGAGCCAGGCAAGAACTCGGAAATGGCCTATTCAGTGGCGACTTTTCATATTGTATTGGACGTTGGTGATTTGGTATTTAAACTTAATCCGGGTCCCACAGGAAATGCTCACATAACCGCCATTGTTTCATCGCCAATTGAGAGCCGCACTCATCCGTGCAGGAAGCCACCACGTGACACACTTATAAGTGTTGAGCGTAATGCCATCTTTGGTAACCTGGACAACAGGGCCTTTCAGTTATGTAGTTTGAATGCAAGATCATTAAGGAAGAAATCATCGGCCTTTGTGGACCTGGTATGTGATCTGATAGCTGAGTTGTTTACGATATGCGAGTCCTGGCTCAATGATCTTGTGTCTGCGATTTTAGGTGAGCTCACACTATTCCAGTTATTCGTAGGGGTGGCGGGACTGCGCTGTTATATCGCGACGGTCTTGATGTAAACAAAGTGTTTTCAGCCGAGCGGTCTTCGTTTGAAGTGTCGGAATGGCTTGTGCAGTTCGGAACTGTTCGTCTGTTCGAGTTGTCATCGTGTATAGACCAACTTATTCTGCGGATCATCCCGTGAGTACGAGTGTTTTCTTTCATAAATTCTCTCGAGTCATTAGTTATGTGTAATGAGTTACTGTTAATATGTGGCGACTTTATTACACACATGGACGTTCCGTCAGATGCGGACACCATCCGGCTCAAGGACCTGTTGAACTCTATGGGTCTGGTACAGCATGTTGAGCGAACCACTCACATACATGGCCACACCTTGGATTTAATTATCACACCGCAGGCCGATGATATTGTGGATGGTGAGCCCCTTCCGGAGATATATTTCTCTGACCAAGCTACCGTGATATGTAAGCTAAGCGTGATGAGGCCTGCGCCAAGAATTAAGCATGCTGAATACAGGAAACTCAAATCAATTGACATAACCAAGTTGAGAAAAGCTAGTCGTAACTCCCAGCTTCATCAAGACCCGCCTGATGATTTGAACATGCTGCTCGACTGTTATAATACGACTTTTAAATCGCTATTAGACGAACACGCGCCGGTTTGTTCTCGTCATGTCATCACTCGATCCAGGCCCCCATTGTTTAATGATAACATATTTCAGGCTCGCAGGGACAGGAGGAAGGCCGAGAGAAGATGGAGGAAAACTAGACTCCCATCAGATCTTGTAGTGTTTAAGGTTAAGCGGAATTATGTTGTACATCTGATGAACGAAGCTAGGTGTACTCATTACAGGCCATTTATTGACAAGAACAGTTCGGACCAATAAAAGCTGTTCCGGGCTAGTAAGAATCTATTAAATCTGCAAAAGGATAAGTCTCTTCCACCTCATGCTAACGCCTCTGTTCTCGCAAATGAGATGGGTGAATACTTCATCCATAAAGTAGTTGCTATAAGATCAAAGTTAGCCGGTGACGCGGTCCCTCATGCGGTTTCTACTGAGTGTGCGCCTCACGGTTCATCGAGTACTGATGACGTTGTCACGCTATAAGAGTTTCAATCTCTCTCTGAGGAGGATTTAAGGAAGATGGCTGTGGCTTCCACGAAGACATGTGCTCTGGACCCTTTCCCGTCATCCATCTTGTTGCTTTGTATTGAGGAGCTACTTTCAGTGATTACTAGGATGTTGAACATATCATTAAAGCATGGTTACTTCGCTGACGGATGGAAAAAGGCATTAGTACATCCTCTGCTCAAAAATCTGGTCTTCAATTGATAAACTTACAGTTCACGTCCAAACGTACAGAGAAGGCGGTCGCTGTACAATTACAGGAGCACATGTGAGCCAATGGTTTGTTTCCAGAATTGCAAAGTGCTTACCACCAAAATCATAGCACTGAGACCGCACTACTTAAGGTGAAGAACGATCTCCTAATGGCGATAGATAAAGGTCAAGTTACGTTGTTGGTGCTTCTCGACTTAACCTCTGCATTCGACACCGTCGAACATGAGATCCTTCTAGATCGATTGAGGTCAACAGTTGGGTTGCGTGCGAAATTACTTTCATGGTTTGAGAGTTACTTTGAGGGCAGGTCGCAGAAGGTGTCGATTAACGGAACTCTCTCAAAACCATTTGATTTGACGTGTAGAGTCCGCCAAGGGTCTTGCCTGGGCCTGCTTTTCTTTACCATCTATGTGAGTAAGCTGTTTCAGATATTAAGACACCATCTGCCCTCTGTTCACACATATGCGGACGACACACAGTTGTATTTGTCATTTAATCCATCTGACACTTTCAGTGAAGTTGAAGCTGTATCTGCCACGTAGAAGTGCATCTGTGATGTCCAAGCATGGATGAGAGAGGATCAACTTATTGTCAATGATGACAAGACTGAGTTCCTGATGATAGGTACTCGCCAGCAGCTCTCAAGTTTCAATCCAAAGCATCAATGTTGGACAGGCTGAAGTCTCTTTTGTAGTCTCTGCACGCAATCTAGGCACATGCTTTGACACGCATCTAGATATGGGAACTCATATTACAAAGACATGTAGCAGTGCTTTCTATTACTTTTACAACATTTATTGATTTATTGATTTATTTATTTATTTCGCCATACAACCAACAAAAATAATTACAAGAAAAGAAATGTACTTATAAGTTGACCAGATAATAAGAAAAATAAGTAAGTTACTAAAGAACAATTCACAACAGACGTCATATTAGAAAATATCTGTCCAGAGAATCAACTGAAAAACTAGTACATGCTTTCATTAGTAGTAGATTGGACTATTGCAATACCCTTTTATATAGAATCCCGGAATATCAAACTAGGAAACTCCAACGTGTTATGAATGCAAGTGCAAGACTTATTTATCGCGCGCCCAAGTTCTGTCACATAACACCTCTGCTCGCAGAATTACATTGGTTACCAATGCGCGCCAGAATACATTATAAGATACTTCTGATAACTTATAAAATGTTGCACGGTCATGCGCCTAAGTACCTTTCAGACCTAATTAGCATTCAACAGCCTTCGTGCTAAAGCTTAAGACGTAATGACAATGATCCCTTGCTTAAAAAACCAATTGCGAAAACAAAGAAAACAACGGAGGACAGAGCATTTCAGATTGTTGCTCCCTTTTATGGAACAAGTTACCTAGGTCTGCACGGGAAGCAAGGAACTTAGAATCTTTTAAGACTATAATTAAAACATTTTTATGCAAGGAATCATTTAAGTTATCTTAGTAATTTTCTTTTATCCATCAGTCTTTAAGAAGTTCTTTCTACAGTTGTTCTATGTTAGATTTTTCTAACATACATTTTTTTCTATGTCAGATTCTGTTAGATTTTTAATGTAAATAGTTTTTACGCTTTATTGAAAGACTTGAAAGATTTATAATACAAGTGTAACTTTAGTTATTAAGTTATACACTATTGTGATGCGCTTTTGAATATTGTATAGAAAAGGCACAATATAAGTAATAAATTATTATCATTATTATTATAATTGTAATAATAATAATAATAATAATAATAATTATTATTATTATTATTATTATTATTATTATTATTATTATTATTATTATTATCATTAAAAAAATTCTATGAAACGGATTCAGAGCCACCTTAAATTACTGAAAAATTATGGCAGGTATGAATCCGCTCCACAGAACTTTTTTCAACTTTGCAAAGAGTTTCATCTTGGCCTACTGATTACTTTTGCGCAATAAAAAATTGGGGTCACCGTAGTTAATGCATGGAGGTGGCTATGAAACTTGACAAGTTCCTTTGTTTCATGTTTTTGTCCGTATTTTTAGCCTTGACCTTGTACAAAACACACCTTTTTTCGAGAACATAACCAATCAAATCCTTCGATTAAATTATACGCAACTAATTTGCAAACCCGTGCAAACCAAAAACAAAAGATTGTGCAGGGTCTCGGTCAGTTCAACATCGATTGAGAAACAATATATTTTTTTTAATTTTAAACGAATCTTTATTATTGTTGGTGACAACATTGTTCTTGCTTTTGAAGGTTTTAAGGTTTCATAACCAGTCCCTCGATTAACTATGGGGTCAACAAGTTCGTTTATCAGATATGAGCAACTAAAGCCAAAATATAAGGTGTTTTTGCAAGGCTTTCCTGTTACCATGGTAACTTTTTACGTCATAAAAATGACCGAATTCTTTTTCAGCAATAATTGGTGTTTGATATAATACCATAAGATTGCTGTTACGTGATTAAGTGTTGTAGCGTCATTCCTTCTAATGACAAGCTCTCTTGAAAGTGTTGAAACTCGTTTGAGCCACCATAAGACTGCGACGAAACATTAATGGACCCAGGCCATTTTATGTAAAACTGTTTGGCTTAAAAAACATTTTTCTAAAACCAATTCCAATCACCTGCTATTGGATATCACCAACTTAAAGGACTGATTTTTCAATTTCTCTGATAAAATGCTCTCTCTCCACTGCTTTATGCCAAAAGTTTTTCAAAACAGTAAGAGCAGAAATTTCATGCCATGACATTGACATTGGCCATCGAGTTCCCAAACGAAATGCAATTCCTGGTCCAAGACCAATAGTTTGCATATTTACAAGGATTATCAGAGAACAGGTCATGAACAATCGGAATGATGCTTGCAAAGTCACAGCAACTTCTGTTGGTATTCCAGCCGACTGCTCTTTTGAAAACGTGAGCTTATTCGACCATCTCACTCCCCAAATCCGACAACTTCCTGTAGATGCCAAGAAATTTCAAAATCGGAATGGCGACAAATTTTGCTGGGCAAAGAATTGTGTCGTTTATCTGCATCAAACCGAAGATTCTCGTCCAATTTTGTTAAGTCTTCTGCCCATTTAGAGAACTTTGCGGAACTGCAAGGCTTTCCTTTGAGCTCAGTAACCTCTATTATCGTGTTTAGCTTACATGTTTTCTTGTTTCTATAATGTCTAGTGACTTTAATTTATTATCTGTCCTTCCCGTTTGTTAACGACTCTGCGCACACTTTGATATCGTACTATTTTACTTGACGATTCACTGAGGGGATAAACGGAGCACATGAGATTACAAAGAAAGGTATTAATAGAAATACAAGGCAAAACGAATTCAGAAAAAACCGGACACTTGCAAGATGTGTGCGGCTCTCCGGATTACAGAAACGGTTCTTCATAAAACATGAACAAACTTATATGCAAAACTAAACAATACCAGTGAAACTGACACAAAGAACAATACCAGCCCTACAAGGGTGTTAACGAGGTAGTGTGACAAAGGTAGATAAAAAACAAGCGAGGCTTAATTACGGACTAAGAAAACTATTGTAGGACAAACCAAGAAAGGACAAAACAAATTAACTCTAATTACACGGAAAAAAATATTGGTATTCGTGGCTGCACCGTTAATCACTTAGATGATATCTTGTTTAGTTTAGTACTTTACGAAATGTCCCATGATCCTGTACAATATGACGGAGATCGTCTCGAATCATTATTATTTAATCCTATTGACCGGCCTGAGGTTAGGAATATGCTTTCCAGTTATCTCGATCCCAACTCAAATTTTGTATCTCGTTTGCAAATAACGGGGATGTATTCTCCATTATGCACATTAATGCTCGTAGTTTGCTTAAAAGTCTCGATAAACTTAAATTGATTATGATGAATATGCAAACACCACTTCCGTTATTGGTGTCACGGAAACTTGGCTAAATGATGCCACTTCAGAGTTAGTAAATATTATTGGGTACAATTTTATTTCAAAGCATCGGATATCTAAATCAGGTGGAGGAGTTGGTATTTATAGACTTATACAAAACATGGACCACCCCTGTGGACTCGGTCCATGGACCCCTTAACGGTCCCGGTACATGGACTATCCCTGTGGACCACCCCTCGTCACTTATGTACAGGTTTGACCCTAATTAGATGAACGCCTAATTTGACATCCAACAAGAGGTGTCCTTTAAGTCTAAGCATTTGCTACCTATTTTCAACAATAAGGCAAGGGTAAAGGTTAGCGTTAGTTGTAGCTTTGGGTAAATGCAGCAGTTAATCTTTACTTAAAGAGAAGCTTTTGGGGGACACTTTGTTTTTTGTCAATTGTCTGTATTCTGAGACACGAGTGATGTTGAAGTTGGCGAGAAGAGCAAGGGGACACTTCGTGACGCTTATTGAAATCCGCGTGCATATAACTAGGGTCAAACCTGGTGTTACGAAAAATAGTATTGCGTGACAAGCGTTACTTTCTGGACCCTTCGCGAGAGTTCGTAGTTTGTTTATATTTAAGTTTGTACGTAAGCGTTTCTAAATCGGTGTGTTTTGTAATCTTTCTATAATTAGATTCATTACTAATTTAGAAAGTTCTAGAAGTTTATTGTCAGAGTATATAAGTAGACGAGTCCAAGTGAAGTGTTTTTCTAACTAGTTTTTCACAAGCGAAGAGAGTTGGCGTTGGCTGTGTTTAGTCAAGTGTGACAGAAGCTGTGTTTATTCAAGTTGGCGGAGGCCGTGTAAGTTTGTCGAATACGTGTTGTTCAGAGTTTTACTTCGTGGAAACTACGTTCATTTTGGATTAAATCTTCTTGTTGTTGTTCCGACAACCCTGCGTTGAGTTTAGTTTGCAAACTACCTTTCCTCAAAACATTCGAACTCGTAACATTGGGGGCCTGTCCGGGAGAGGAATTCATTTGTTTGCTGACTACAGAAACCAGGAAAGGACAATTCAAGAAGGAGTTACAGAAAAATTAAGAAGAACTGTGCAAGAGAGTATATTGTGTTTTTGCTGTGAAATCTGCTATGGAAATGGAAAAGCTTTTGCAGATGGGGAAAGAATTTGGATTGGAAGGAGAAAAGCTTCTCGAGTTTGTGAGGGAAGAGGAAGAAAAAGAAGAAAAACGCAGACAATTGGAGGAAGAAAAACAAGAAAAACGAAGACAATTGGAGGAAGAAAGAGAAGAAAAAAAGAGGCAATTACAAGAAGAAAGAGAAGAGAGACGTCGAATGCTTGAGGAGGATAAAAGAAAGGAAGAGGAAGAGAAGGAGGAAAGGCGCAGAAGAGAAGACGAAGAAAGAGAAACTAGAGGACAAGAACGCGAACTAAGAAAGTTGGAGATGGAAGCCGAGCTGTTGAAACAGAAAGAGGCTATTGAAGCGGCAAAAAGAGAACATGAGCTGGAGATTGCACGTTTGGCTGTGGAGAATGCTGACGGACGTCCTGAAGTGAGAGAGGATCGGGCTAAGGCACCTAAACTCCCCTCGTTTGTTGATGGTAAAGACGATCTAGACGCGTATTTGCAGAGGTTCGAGAGATTTGCCGAAACAGCTAAGTGGAAAAAAGATGGATGGGCATCAAACCTCAGTGCTCTGTTGTCTGGACGGGCACTAGAAGTGTATTCACGTCTATCGGAGGACACAGCTAAGGATTATGACAGAGTAAAAATTGCGTTAATGAAGAGATATGACCTTACCGAAGACGGTTATCGTCGAAAATTTAGAGCATCCAAACCAGAAGTCGACGAAAGTCCGGAGCAGTTTATTGTGCGACTGGACAGATACCTGTTACGTTGGCTAGAGCTTTCGAATACTGTGCGAAGCTTTGATGGTCTTAGGGACTTGATCGTGAAAGAACAATTTATTGACTCTTACCCTAAGGATTTGGCAATTCACCTGCGAGAAAGGGCACCTGAGACCCTAGCAAAGATTGCGAAGATCGCTGACCAGTACTTGGAGGCTCATGGTAAACATTTGTTCAGCTCAGCGAGCAGAAAGCCAACAGTGCAGCCTGAGAGGGACGAAGCCAAGAACATGCAGATTAATCCACCAGCTCTGCATTGCTTTAAGTGCAACACCCGAGGTCATAAAGCTGTCAACTGCCCAACCCTAACAAAAAGTGTTTCCTATGTGGTAAACAGGGACAGGAAGCTAGAAACTGTCGATCAGGTGGACGCAGATCAGGAGGACAAAGTAAGGATGGTAACCCTGGGCAGCGTGGTCAAGTGAGTGCCAGTTGTTTAGTTCAACCACCTGAGGATAAACCTACTGATGAAGAAGTTAAGGCCTGTATTAAAGATGATAAGCTGCTGTTAGCCTGTGGTAAGAAGATTCCATTGTTAAGTAGTGCTTGTGTTGAACCGTTGACTGGAGTGAGAAGTAAAATGCCTGTCGTGAAAGGTAGAGTTGGAAAGAAGCCTGTTGATGTCCTGAGAGATACTGGTTGTAGTGGAATTGTAGTAAAGAGGGACCTTGTGTCGGAGGATCAGTTTACTGGCGAATTTAATGTTATGCTGCTCATTGACAATACGGCAAGGAAAGTTCCCATCGCAAAGATTGATGTTGATACACCTTACCTCAATGGCCAAGTGGAAGCGCAGTGTCTTCCCGATGCTGTTTATGATTTAATTATTGGTAATGTACCCGGCGCAAGAGCCGCTGACGACCCAGACCCAAGCTGGCAAGTTCCTACACAAGAAGCTTGTGCTGTAACCACGAGAAGTCAAGCTAAGAAAGCTGGAGAACATATTCCGTTGAAGGTACCGGATACCAAAGAAAGTCCTGTAGTTGATAGAGAAAAGCTCAACCAGATGCAACGTGACGACGAGAGCCTACAGAAATTTTGGGAGAAAGATGACGTAGTTGTGAGAGGCCAGGCTGAGACTTCATTTGAAGTGAAAGGTGGAGTTCTGTACCGCGTCTACAAGCACCCTTATGTGAACGGAGGTAAACCCCTGAAGCAGGTTATGGTTCCTGTGCAGCTGAGAAGTCGAATAATGGAACTAGCGCACAGATCGATCATGGGAGGTCACATGGGAATAAAGAAAACGACTCATAAGATTCAAAGCGCGTTCTACTGGCCAGGCATTCAAGGGGACGAGACTCGTTATTGCAAGTCCTGCGATGTATGTCAGAAGACAGTTTACAAGGGTTCCGTACCGAAGGTTTCCCTAGAGAAGATGCCATTAATTGACAAGCCATTTAAGAGAGTAGCAATCGACCTGGTTGGACCTATTGTTCCCCCGAGTGAGGACGGTCATAGATATATATTGACATTGGTCGACTTTGCAACTCGTTATCCTGAAGCTGTTCCGCTGAAGAACATTGATACTGAAACTGTGGCAGAAGCGTTGGTGGATATCTTTAGTCGTTTGGGAGTGCCTGAAGAGATCTTAAGTGACCTTGGTACGCAGTTCGTCTTTGAGTGTATGAAGGAAGTGACGCGGCTTTTGAGCATTAAACAGCTCACCACGACTCCTTATCATCCTCTGTGTAATGGCCTGACGGAAAAGTTTAATGGAACAATGAAGAGCATGTTAAAGAGTTTGTGCAGCGAACAGCCAAGACAGTGGCATCGCTATATTAACCCGTTGCTGTTTGCATATCG
>NC_090893.1:23719617-23722117 GCF_036669925.1 Montipora capricornis
TCAATCACAAGTTTGACATTTCAATCACAACTATTAGGTAACAATTTACTTGAAACTTGTGTGCCTTGTCGAGAAAGTTTAATGCATCCTCGCCTTCCGTCTCACGCAAATGACAGTTAATAGCACGAAATAACAAACAAATAAAGCGAATTGGGGGGATAACGCTCTCCATTTTGCTTGGCCACTTCACAAACGAACTGAATTTGCTCAACCAACAGTTTAGCTTATTTGCCGACATGTGCTCTACTGAAACGGTCACATTTTCAACATCTTCGCATTTGAGACCGGCCATTCTAACAACTTCTCACATTGCACATTTATTTTGCCTTCGCTGCTGCCACTCCTCGAAGACTTGGCAAGATTTCCGCACAGGTCCCTACTTCATTATGCATACACTCCTTTGTTTCAAGAAACCAATAGCGATAACAATAGAAGTCCTTTGGGACTGCGGCGCTTTGTTCTTTCTTTTTAGAGGTTTTTTTTTCTATATCTATATGGACTTAAAAAAAGTCGGTCGAACTTCTGTCTGAAATACGGAAAATCGAAGAGTTTTTCCTGCAATTTCGGCACTTTTCCTGCAATTTTACCCATTTTTCAGTTTTAGAATAAGCGCAAAAAGTGGAGTTTCAAGCAATCGTTGTAATAGGGTTCAGATTCGCAAACATAACAAACAAGCCAAATAAAAGTACTGTCATAAGAAATTTAATGGCTACCTGCTCTTTTTATCGTAAAATTGTTCTTCCTGTCTGCTTAAAACTTTGCCGACACACTGCAAAGTGTATATTTTCTTCCTTTTCTGTATTTAGGATCACGAACGGTGCATTTAGAGGGATTTTGCGATTTATCGCTCTTTGTAGAGATTGGCAATGTGCTCAATGATACTTCCAAGTTAATAGCTTTGGTAGAGATCCATGGACGTTCCCGTACGAGGCATACTTCGTTTCACTCCCCATCATGTCTTTTCAATGCCCTGCTGTGGGCTCGTTTTTCTGGGTCGACGAAGTTAAGGCGATGGTTAACTGCGGTGAGATGATGTAAGCCGTTGTCTTGTAGGCAGTTGTAAACTTTCCGGCCACAGGTAGCTAGGGCTAATATTTTTTAAAGGAAAGTTTACGGTCAGAAAATTAATAAGTTTTCTGGCGGATTGAAGGCTATCCATTGCAGTTTTTTCTTGGGCATCGCAACACAGATCCATCTCCCGATGCGGCACTTCGTCTTTGCCAACTGACTGCGTTTTCACACTGGTTTTGGACACGGAAGACGAAAGTAAATTGTTTTCTTTGCACCACTCTATGCACAACTCTGGAAAGGCTATA
The DNA here is from genome assembly GCF_036669925.1 of Montipora capricornis. Taxonomy (NCBI): domain Eukaryota; kingdom Metazoa; phylum Cnidaria; class Anthozoa; order Scleractinia; family Acroporidae; genus Montipora; species Montipora capricornis. The sequence continues at coordinate 23,720,934 of NC_090893.1, forward strand.
AAGCAGGGACAATTTCCAAATGGTCAAATCTCCCATTGCTGTGACGCTTTTACTTCGGTAGCCATCTTGATTATTACGAAGACACAAGTTTGCTTCAAAAGAAGGGAAATATGAAACGATTTTAATTGCAAGGAACTCGTGCATGAAAGTTTCCCATGAAAGATGAACCAATCAGACTTTAAGCGTAGTATACTCTTCCACGCAGTGAACTTATAAGTGTGCCGCACGCACGGGGCATGAAGGAAAAGCAGGTCACAGTTCACAGCAATACTGGAAAACCTAAAACTATCACAGGGACTAACCTTAAGCCTTAACAGTGCCTTTAGTCGTAATTAGGGTTACGGTTAGCATTATTAAAGGGATGGGTTGTTTTAAGAGTAGTAAAACAGGGATCTCTTAACGGTAACCTATAAGTGTAAGTTCGATTGTAGGTGCTCGGCGCGGCACGTGTATATAATTACGTATCATTGTTATGTCATTGTCAGCCAGAATTCAAAATAAATATCATTTTCAAGGTGTGAATTAGTAACTTGACACGTTAGGTCAGTGGTAAAGAACAGAGACGAGTAATCCAGAGGTTAACAGTGGGTCGGAGTTCAAGACAAGCAACGAGTGACATATCATGGGATAAAATGGCAGAAAAAGCCGAGCGGGATCTGGAAATAAGAACAAGACGAAGGGATAGAAAGGGGAAAGCTGGGACAAAAACGAGTAACGGTGTGGGCGATGAAGGGAAAGAAGAGAGAGAGGGAGGGAGAGAAAAAATGAGATCCATTTTTATTCATCCCGTAAGTACAAATTACCCATGTATATATTCGGTTCTCTTAGGTATACGTATTGTTCTACAAAACAATAGCGCGAATGAATAGTTATTTATTTCTTCTGCATGATAATGAAGTAGGGACCTGTACGGAAATCATTCCGAAGACTTTTCTACCCCATTTAGTTTTGTATTGTGTTGCTTTCGGAGTTGCTCCGGCACTAGACTGGTCTCTTCTTCTTTACTCTTTGGAGAGCGAAACCAACCAGCCATGTTTCTACCACAAAAGCTCTACCAAAATAGATTGCTAAATTCAATGCTAAACTCCTATGGGACAACTCCACGCCCACGAGATGAACATAACAATCAAAATGTATTGTTCCATTTCACAAGTAAGATAAAATATTCGCGTTCGACCTTTATG
>NC_090893.1:23727117-23734617 GCF_036669925.1 Montipora capricornis
GAAAGTTTCTTTTGCCTATTTTGGTTTTTCAAGATTGACTTCTTGTAATGTAACGTTTTGGCGAATATCAGCGTTGAACAGCATGAAGTAGTAGAGAAATAAACCCCATGGCTCATTTTTTATCTGAGATTAGAGTTAATCGGCTTTTGAACAACTGGGCCCTGGTCCTTAAATGGTACGACTACCCGTTCACGTTATTTCTCACCATTTCCACCGATGCCTGCGATGGATGCTGGTCAGTAACTCTTGAGTTGACAAAGGTATTAATGGTAGAGTTGATAAGGTGTTGGGGGTACTTCAAACGTGAGAGCGGGGACTTTAAGCGTTCACACTCCTTCGAGGAATAGGCTCACGATGAGGACAAACGGTACGCGCGGTCATTCATAGTTAATAAGCTTCGTTTGTATCGGTTGTCGATGTGACTATGGTAGTGGAGAAGTACACCAGTACTGGTAGGCTTCACGTAGACCTTAGTCTCGATTTGCGGCTCTCGGTTTAGGAGGTGGGTGCCGAGAAAGGGAAACATTTCATCCTTTTCAATCTCCATGGTAAAACTGAATAGGCCTCTCCAGATTCTGCTCCGAAAAAGTTAAAATGTTGCTAAGAAATATGCCATAAAGTTGCTCAAAAGTTGCTCGAATATTTTTATGTTTTTAATACAGCATGTCTAATTTTAAAAACAATTGTTTTATAATCAACATTAATGTACAACTAAGTAACTAGTTACAACAAATTAGGCAACCTTTAGTTGAATCCAAGTGGCTAGTTACAAAAGGTTAGACAGTAAGTGCAACAAGCTCGTTGCCAAGGCTTTTCCCTTCTCGTGGGGGGCGCCCCCCACGAGAAGGGAAAAGCCCTGGCAACGAGGTTGAGGCTACCCAAACCCAATGCTCGTAATTAAATACCACGTCCACCTGATACCCATTCAAAGGGTAAAAATATGAGTTTTACTAGAAAGATGTTTAGAATTTTAACCAAGACAATTTTAACTTGTTTATTTGAAAAAAGGGGAGTTATTCAGCATTTTGGTTCAAAATAGCCCAAAAGTTACCAAAAAGTGCTGGTTTTTCGGAAATGTGCTAGAAATTGCCCTCTGACAAAAAAGGTCCTCAAAATCCTAAAAGTTGCTTAAAAGTTGCGGAGCAGAATCTGGAAAGGCCTAAAACTGACAGCAGGATGGGCGTTGTTGAAGGTGTTTAGGAAGTCCGCAGCTGTAGTTATATCAGGCATAACCGTGACAGTGTCGTCAACGTATCTGCGGTAATAAGCTTTGGAGCTTTCGTTCCAGTTATAGTTTTTCTTCCAATGATGACATAAAAACGTTAGCAAGCAAAGGCTCGAGGGGGGACACCATGGCTATTCAGTCCATTTGCTCATACATGGCAGCATTAAACTGGAACAACTGTCCCTTGGTGGCCACGCTCAAGAGATCAACAAGGTCATCTTAAAAAATGTTTAGATCGAGATTAAGGTCTACGTGAAACTTACCAGTACTGGTTTACCTCTCCACTATCATAAACACGTCGACAACCAATACAAACGAAGCTTATTAACAACTATGCTTGATCGCGCGTACCGTTTGTCCTTATCTTGAGGACTCGGCGGAGTGTGAACGCTTAAAGTCCCTGTTCTAACGTTTGAAGTACACCCAACACCTTATCAACTCTACCATTAATCCCTTTGTCAACTCATGAGTTACTGACAAGCATCCATCGCAGGCATCGGTAGAAAGGGTGGGAAATGACGTGACTCGGGTAGTCATACATTTAAGATTCAGTTGAAAGATCTAAGTCTCAAGCTGCTTTGTCAGTCGAAAAATTGGCCAAGACCACAGCTGGTTAATCAACAATGCGTTGTGTACCCATTTCAATATAACCTGTGCGATGCAGGTAGCTGTTGGCTACACACGTGGCCATCTACACACACGCGTTGACGGCCATAATAATGCGTCATCGTCTGTGCGCAAGCATTATGATCAAGACCACGCGGGTGCTGTCCCTGAGGACCTCCTCAGCTGCTTTAGAGTGAACAGAACAAATTGGACTGTGCCGTTAACGAAATGCTTTACATCAAACAATTAAGACCACGGCTGAACTTGCAAACAGATTCTATCTGCGCTAGAGTCTTTGTCTAGGTCTTCTTTACTTATGCATATCTGGATGAATTTATATCTTTTATGAACTCGAATATTCATTTCCAAAACCCTGATGATGGCGTCATTAGATCGCCGAGAATTCGGAAATTTAACATTATATCGCTAGTTTTATTACATGTCTGTGTTTCTCAAAATCACTAATAATAATAATAATAATAATAATAATAATAATAATAACGATTATTATTATTAGTATTATTATTATTATTATTATTGTCTTATTATCATTTTATCGTTATTTTTTGATATAAAATAATATACATTGTATTCAACTTTTAAAAAATTAGGAAAAAAGTAAGGATTGGAAGCACTATACAACATTAAGAATTAATTTTAAATCATAAGCGTACAATCAGTGTGTGTGTCAATAACGATTTTGCAAATACATTCCTTGGGGCTCAGATGTGATCAACTAGCTCTTGGGGCAAGCACAGTGTTTTAACATCTACATTTACATCTACATGTTCCAGCACTCGGTAAAGTCCCTGTTTCTGCTCAGGTAGCCTCATACAGCACAAGCATTTTTAGAGACATCACCACCAACAGGCCACTTCTGCTGGAGAGAACAGGACAGCCACAACACCGGAGACTTTATCCCCTACTCTTCTCGAATAGTGCTTGGGTTCTTTAACATCCCACAGGGAACTTATGAATATAGAAGATATTTGTGAGACGGGGCCCACGGTTTATAGTCCTTATCCGAGAAGACTCTAAAATCTAACCATTTGCAGATGAAATTACAAAGGCAGCACGTTCTCCTCAGTTATTTTAAGATCCTGAGTGTTGATTTGGCCGGGGCTCGAGCCCGCGACTTCCCGCATGACAGCCCGATGCTCAACCAACCGAGCCATAGGTGCGCGGTTTTAAATTAAGACATTGAAGAAGAAAATTTCATGTTAAATGAATAAAACTTCTGAAAGAAAAAAGAAAAAATTAATGCTTTCGATATGTAAATCTGAATCAACGAAGTCTAACTGTCGTCTTCTGGATCTTGTGACCCTCAAGCATAGTATCGCAGAGCGTACGATAGCGAAAGGAACTTTAGATCTTATCAAAGAAATAGCGCATGAGTAACGTTCTCCCTTCTTATTTGCGATTAGCTCCGAAAGTCTGCTGTGGTACTTAACACACTCATCCGCCATTTTGTCTGTGGTCGTGAAAACTAAGGGAGTGAAAGTCCCCTTTTCGATCTCCATTACTCTTTACGCATACTGCTTCTTCTTCTCTTTCTCATGCTTTTTATAGATCTGCTTAGGAGTCAAATCTCTGCAAGAGTCTATATTGAAGTGCAGATCTCTGTCTCGTCCAAAAGCTTCGGGCGTGTATATCAAAACGTCTCCCCAGTGAGCTCCTCAAGGAGCGGCTCTACTTCCACATCATTACAGACCATCCTTAGCATCTCTGCTTCGAACTCAAGAATTTCGTTATGGCGCTGGATAATGAACCCGCCGCGGTGACATACCCTTGCGTGATCCACGCTAAACTGAACACCGCATGCGCAGATCATGGGTGTGTCTGTTATTTCCCGGTCGTATCGTAACTTGATTGCATCTCTAAATTCCTTCTTATTCAGATTGTAATCTAGCTCTTTGTGAATCACAGTCAACCAATTTGATGATCCCTTCTCTAAAGCTAACTCAACAGTCCTCTTAGCTTTTGTCGGCGGGGAGCTGTTCACCTGCTCTAGCCTCTCACTTAGACAGTCATCTTTTTGTTTTCCTGTGCTCAGTTGCAGTGTTCGAATTTCTGAGGCATCTAGAGGCTGGTGCTCTTGCTCAACAACTCGCCTCACAAGTGGATTAGTAACTTTGATTGAAACCTCGAATTCAGAACATGAGGTCTCATTCATGGCCTCCTATGCGCACAGGGACACCAAGGAGGTCGCTCTCTACTTTAGTGTGAGTGTTATGGCCAGTTACAGCTGGTATGAGAACCTCATTAATCGTGCGCTCAAGTGGCTCTAACAATTCTGCCAATTCTGCCTGAATTTCTGAGGCATCTGGAGGCTGGTGCTCTTGCTCAACAACTCGCCTCTCGAGCGGATTAGTAAATTTGATTGAAACCTCGAATTCAGAACATGAGGTCTCATTCAAGGCCTCCCATGCGCACAGGAACACCAAGGAGGTCGCTCTCTACTTTAGTGTGAGTGTTATGGCCAGTGACAGCTGGTACGAGAACCTCATTAATCGTGCGCTCTAACAATTCTGCCATATCAGGTAATGTTCTTAGGAAATATGTTCAACGGTGCCGCAGACCAAATGATAATGATGATGATAATTCGGAGGGAACTGAGATACTTTGTATGAGGATGTTTGGTATAGCGCAGAATATGGTGGGTTTGATCTAAATCAACATAAAACAGTGGAAGACAGTTTAACCACAGGAGGTGAAGCTCTTGGCGAAGTTCATATTAGAAGAGGAATATTTTAAGGAGACAGCCTTTCACTTGATCCCTCTTGTTTGTAATATCGCTCATCCGGGTACTAACACTCCTGCTACGAAAAGTAAAGTCGGGGTATGATCCTGGCGACGGGAAAGGAATGATGAATCATTTGCTTTTTATGGACGATCTTAAGAAGCCATATGGTAAAAATGAAAATCAAGTTCACACTCTTGTCCCATCAGTTAGAATTGTGGCCGAAGATATGCCGATGGAGTTCGGAATACCAAGGTGTGCAATCCTATTGATGAAACGCGGAAAAGTGTTCCAAAGTGAAGAAATCATGCTTCCGGGGAATAAAAAGATGCGATCACTGAATGTTGATGAGAATGAAAACTACAAGTATCTTGGGGTGCTAAAAGCGGATGATGTAAAACATAGTAAAATGAAGGACAGGATCCAGAAGGAATATTTTCGTACAGTTAAGACAATACTAAACTCCATGAGGGAAATACGATGAAATCAATAAACTTTAGAGCAGTTTCCATTGTAAAGTACGAGGCAGGAATTGTTGATTGGGCCAAGGAAGAGCTGAAAGTAATGGATCGCAAAACAGGAAAGCTGATGACCATTTATCGTGCATTACACCCACAGGCTGATGTAGATCGGCTGTACTTTAAAAAATCAGAGAGGGGACCTGGAATGATCAGCATAGAAGAATGTCAAGTGAAGAAGCTATGATTCTCGCAGTTATGAATGCAATTTTTGCAATTGCGTAAAGAGGCCTGAAAAATTCAAGACTTCAACGGGGTTTCAACCCATGACCTCGCGATACTGGTGCGAGGCTCTAACCAACTGAGCTATAAAGCCACTGACGTCGGGAGCTGGTCATTTGTGGGTTCCAATGTTCCCGTGAGGAATGACTTAAACAAAACAACAACGAGCAGTATTCTCGAAGGGAAAGTGTACGTATCTATGGAGTTCAGGAGGGAGATAACAAAGACTGCCCTAAGAAAGGTTTAGAGTTCTTTCTTTGGGAGATGGGTTTAGAATTTGACGCTGGGGAGATTCATAGAGCCCACAGGGTTAGACGGAAAAGACAAGATGGCAGCCGTGCGATCATTGTGAAGTTCAAGAATTAAGGGTTTTGAGGGCCAAGAAAGCGGCGCTGGAGGGGATGGTTTCACAGTTTACGAAGACCTTACTTTTGTTAACCGAAAACTTTTACAGATGGCAAGAAATGAGCATAAAGATACTCCGGTGTGGACGATCGGCGGTAAAGTATTTGTCAATGTTGATGGACGCGTTCGTCCATACATCCCGTCGGAAGATAAAACAAGGTTACCGCTCTACTCGCATGCCCGCTAAATGAGGTTTAGCAAATTCATTCTCATTAGTTTTATGGAATTTTGGAGCCCCAAGCCTTGGCAGTTGCATAGTTAATAAAATATGATCCCTGTTCTGATATGTTTTTGTCATTTTTCTTGCACTCATAATTTCTCTATACACTTGAGCAGCCGCAGGAGGTGAGCTATTTTCTATTTCTTCTATTCGCTTATATATATCTAATGGGGGTTAGCTTAGAAGTTTATAGGGCGGCAATAGGCTTTTCCAACGATTGCTCTTTAATTAAATGTATTTGCTTTTCCTCTCTTATCTTTTATTTTTATTACCAGTCATATCTCAGTTATAATTTTTACCTTTTTGTTGTTAGGCAGTGACAATGAGCCTGATAATCCTGGACCTAACCCTAGTTCTTCATTTTTGAGTGGTCACGCTAATGTTCGGGGTTTAAACATAGCCGATAAATTTGTTGAGCTTGTCTCAATAATTTGAAACAGAAACTTCATACTTTTAGTATCTCTGATACATGGTTAATTTATTCAATTTCAAGCGGTTCTTTTGACATTCCAGGCTATTGTCGTATTATGCGCTTGGATACGTAAGGGATGGGAAGCTGTACGGAGGTGTTGCTTTCTCAGTGTCATCCCATTTGTTTAGAAGCCAATGGGCTTGAACTGTTATGGATAGAAATGAAGATTACTGCACTAACTTTTTTTTGTGATGTCTGTTACGGTCCACCTTGTGTAAATGATCAAGCCAGCATTAATTTTCTTACGAATTTGCAATGTAGCGTTGATAGGGCTTTGTCTAATCCCCAAAATGATCTCGTACTTCTTGGTGATTTCAATACTCACTACGATCCTGTCAATCCGTCTCAGGGAAGCCATTTTGATGCGATATTTTAACGCTGGATGGAATGTACCAAATTGCATCAAGTGATTAGAATACCATTCTCGTCGCCAGAGCCCTCTGTTTCTTTTGGTCACGTGGTCGGCGAAACGAAAGGATCTGGTCGCAACTAAAAGTTCATTTTTTTTTTAACCCGCTGATTAAAATTGTGTGCGCAAAACAAATTAAAATAGCCCAATTCGATATATTAAAATTCAGTCCTGAACAAATGACATCATCTCGAGGCTCTGGGGAATAAATACAAATGAGTTTATTCCCCAGACCCTCGACACGATGCCTTTTGTTTAGGACCGAAATTTAATATACCGAAAGTGGGCTTTTGCAAGTACTCTGCATTACATTCTACTCCCGGCCCATATGGAAAGAAAAAACCGGGACGGCAAGCTCTTTTTGGCGCGTTTTTCAAAAAATTAAATAAAAACTTCTAAATTATGGTGACTACGCCAAAAAAGTTTCCGCGAAATTAATAAGAACTTAAGCAACGACGACGGCGACAGCAACGAAAACGTCATTTCAAAATATAAATTTGCGTTATTGTAATCACTTCGTGACTATCTCAACCTTTTTAATAGGACTTGGGTGCGGCATCCTCAAGAATGACACTGGTCGGAACGGCGCTTAATTTAGGGGAGAAAATGAAAATTTATCCTCAAGTGCCGACTTCCTTGATAAAACCTCAAATTTGGCAATTTCACGTTGTTGTTTTGCAGAC
>NC_090893.1:23737117-23739617 GCF_036669925.1 Montipora capricornis
GCGAGAGCGTCGCACGGGTATCGCGAAGTCACGGGTTCAAACCCCGTTGAAGTCGTGAATTTTTCAGGCCTCTCTTCGCAATTGCTAAAATTGCGTCCATAAATGCGAGGATCATATATAGCTTTACTTGACTTCATAGCCGCATTTCAGTATATGATTCATTTCATATATCATTTCGTTCATTGTAACAGATGCTGTGAAAGGCACAAGAGGGTTAGGCGTTTGATTCACAAATCATTACTTTATTGTAAGATTGTTCATAGTCTCACTCCTTCCTACCTAGTAGATCTATTGCCTACAAGAGTTTGCGAGCGAACTCAACTTTCCTTAAGGTCTGCTCTGAATTTCACTGTCTTTCCAGCTCGTACAGAACGTTTTAAACTATCCTTCTCTCCATCAACAACCAAAGAAAGGAACAATATTAATGCTCAACTTAGGTCACGCGACAGTATAGGGACATTTAAGAGAGAGCTGTCCATTCATACATCTATGGGGTTGCTTCTTTTCGGTTCTGTTAATTTGATAACAACAACAACAACAACTGTATTTTGAATTGCGAGAAAGTCTTAAAGGATTTATAGTGAATGTCGTTATTATGCAGAGGGGTATTGGCCAGTTGATAGTGTAAGCTATATTATATGTAACTTTTTTCAGTTACTCATGGCCATAGGGCTTGCATTATGATTGGTTAAATTTAGCATACTAATACTTTTAAAGAATAAAAAAGAACTGTCAGAAAACATTATATAATACGGTGAGAAATAGCTAGGAGGTAATGAATTTCGTCAAAAAAAGGAAATCTGTTGCTTCCGAGAAGCGCATGCAGCACGTAATTATCAAGGCAGATCCATGTTGTAGGTGCTGTGGTCCATCCTGGTCTTGTTGTAGTAACAGATTACTCCATGAGATAATAATGGATGAACTATTGTGTTTTAAGCAAGTGGGCACGCATAGTTCGTGGTTGAGTGCTTTCTTCCAAACCAGGACTGTGACTTGCAGACAAGCTTGTGTTTGTCAAGGTCACCTAAGAGTTGCTTGTGGATTAAGATAACACAGTTAGTCCGGTTATGGGGCGGTAATTTTTGGGATCGTCTTTTGCACTTGACTTGTGAAAAGGGGTCACCTTCACTTTTTTACCATGCTGCGAGGATCACAGTTTGTTAGACAGGCAAACTAAAGATTATGGAGTATGTGGTAGTAAGAACATCGGCTCCTTCTTTTAATTATTTACGTGTCCTCATGGTATTGATGATGAACACTATAACGATAACGATAAGGATGATGAGTATGATGATTCTGTTCGAATTCCTATCGTAGAGAACATTGTGGCGGGGAAGAGCACCACCCAATCCTCCATATACAGAGACGATTACTCTAATGGCACATCAGACAAAGCAGTTGATGGGAATCCTGACCAGGGATTTAAGAATGGACACTGCTCACATACTTTAGAAGATGATCCAAGCTGGTGGCGAGTGGATTTGAGCAGTCCTGTGCAGGTCTTTGAAGTAAGCATCGTCACTGGGAATTCGCCCTTGTCTGACGGGTCAAATGTTACAAGGAATCAAGTCTACAATATAACATTGGGTGAGAGAAACAGTTGCAGAAATCTGCTGTTAAAGCATAGTGAACTGAGCCATAAACTTAAGATCAAGAGACTTTTCAAGCTTGACTCCAAGGGAATCATAAGTTAAATGTTTTGTTATTTACTGTAAAGATTTACAGATTTCAAAAGCTTTTTGTGTGCTCCAATTAAGAATTGGTTCATGGTTAGTGTGCGTATATGGAGTTGTGGAAGTTATGAGAGCACGATAGAGCCGTAAGAGTTGCTCGAAGCGATTGCCGAGGGCAACTCTAGTATCTTGAGTGCGTTCCGAACTTCCCAAGCGCATCCAATCTCGTTCTCAGAGCCTCCGTTACCTTTGTCCAGCGGAACGTGCGCGTGGCCTTTCTGGAATAATCCAAAACTGGAACCAGAAAACTCTAGTTCCGGTTAAATAACTGCGCGTGCACGAGGCGAAATGGTTAGAAATCAACAAAAACATCTGAAGTCTACCTTGCCACGAAAGCGCTTATTTTTCACTCGCGAGGCAGTACACATGAGTATAAACACATCTCGTAATACACTCGAAACGTTTAAACTGCGGAGAATAAAAAAATAACGGGAGCAATTTTTTCAATGGATAATTATGTGGCTAGCCTTACATACATATGTTTTATCCCTGCCAAGGGACTCATCAGAGACCTTTTGGCTAACTCGTCAAACATCGCGTTTGAAGTCCCGCTAGGATCAAAATGATGGTGGCAATCTTGGAATCCGTAGGTGATATGAGGCCAAATTGCCACCATCATTTGATGCTAGCGAGACTCCAAACGCGATGTTTGACGAGTTAGCCGAAAGGTCTCTGATGAGTCCCTTGGCAGGGATGAAACATACGTATGTAAGGCTAACCGCATAATTATTCATTGAGAAATTCTTACACTTTTTCAATTTTTTTCA
>NC_090893.1:23757117-23762117 GCF_036669925.1 Montipora capricornis
AATATTTGAGTCCTCAATCCTTGAAAGTGAAGGGTTTGCACAATCATACTTCAAGATCACAAATGTCTAGGCTTAGACATTCAGAGTGCAGTTATAATAACTTTTACAAAGTAACAAATTATTGGTTATCATGGAAACAAGAAGGTGATAACCTTGATGTGTTTAATTCTGGTTTCAAGCTGGTGACTTTTTAAGGTTTTAAATTTCCTTATTTGGAATTAATGTAGCTGGCCTGTCTCTACATCACAAAGCAGGGAGAGGATACCTTTTTTTTTTTTTTTGAACCGCTGCTCAAATGAGGTTATTTCCATTTTTGGGCATAAAATTTTACCTAAAATCCCCTACTTTGTTTCAAGGAAGCATGAAAAGTTAGACGCATGGAGGTCATTAACTTGCAATGAAAACCCATTTACACAGTGATCACAGTGTGAAATGTAAAATTAAGCAAAGAATTGAACTGAATTGATTGTTTTGGCCCCTGTTCACCTTGTTTTTTGTAGTACTTATTACAGTTTTTTCTTTTTTTTTTATTTTTTAAAAGATGTATATAATTTTATAAAGAGTGCTTTCAATAAAGTGACCAGCAGCCATATTGGATTACTGAAACAAAAGAAGGTATTTGAATGAAAACAAAGTTCAATTCCCAGAGGATTAGCTTGGTACACTTGCATGCCTGTCATTTCTCTACATGGCCGCTGTGACGCCCTGTGAAAACGCTCTATTATGTCATCTCTTTATCATTATATACAGTGTACATGACGAATGTGAAAATAAATAAAGATTGCCTTAGCTAACCTTCCATGTATATTTGCAAAAGAACTACCTGCATGTATTATAATAATGGATGTCCATGACTAAATTACTGAATGCATACATGTAGGTTTGGGTTCACAACAATTTGTTGATTGTCCAAGATCAAGTGCAAGTTGATTGTCCAAGAATATAAGTGTTCTTTGCAAAAAAACAAATCCCACCTCCGTGAGACCATTCCCCTTACCAATAAAAGCCAATTTCAGTTGGTAAACTTTTCAATTAATGCATACTTTGGTGGACATGGTTTACCTGTCTTTTGCGGAGCATTTAGACATACTTAATTTTTGGTGGCCTTTTTTATTGTCAAAAATGCTTCCAACAACCAATCAAATGACATAAGTATGACAAGGAAAAATTATATTGCCTGATAAGTACATTACAAAAATAAATAATGTTCCACAGGAAAGCCCTGCATAGTGTGCAGTACCAAATCCACGCCTACAAGACTGCTCCTTGGTTAGTTCATCCCAACTCACTTATCTTCATGCCTCTAAGCATCAACGCAGATTTTCAGAAAGGAAAGCAGCAGTATGCTGTTGAGTATTTTTGAAGAATTTGCTGTGAGCTGGGTTACAAAACCAGTGAATACCAAAACAGTAGTTTCATACCCCAGCATAGTGATCTGTCGTTTCTAAAAATGTTTTTCTTCAATCTGAGAAGTGAAACTTGAATTACATGTATGCTTGACATGCAACAACGTGAGTTGCATTCTCTACAATGGAAACCCTTCTTCCTCTTCATTGTAAAGGTATGTTCTGTGTGATGACCTACATTTACATGTACAAGAAATACAGCATACATGATTAGCATCTGTACTGGGGACTTGATGACTGAAGTAAGAAATGACTATTAAACACATTACATACTCTCAATGCAAGGCAGGGAAAGACAACAAGTACTAGTCTTGTAAATGCAATCTAAACTGTTTATGACAGGTGCTGAATGAGTAATTAAAAGAACAAAAAGACTTTGGCTTACAGATTAATCTAAATAATTGATAAATTCAGTGGAAAATAATCACTGTACGATAAATACGATTCAGTTGCAATGGTAAGAAGCTCCGGACCAGAACATGGTGAAATATGATGACATGGTGCAGCTCTGTGAGATACAAACCCCTGACAAGTGACAGTCAACTGAAATCTCACGAGTGTCCGACAAGCCTGTTGCTGTGGTGGTGCACACTGACAACAAGCTTTCCTCTGGCCACTATGTGTGTTATATGAAGAGAAATTGGTCTTGCTACTTTGCAGATGACACTCACATCAAAAGGTGTAGTACAATTGAAGCTATCAATGAAAAAGCCTACCTGGTGTTCTACAGTGTATGAAAGAGATTTTTCTGATGACCCGATGGTGGAAGTCTCTTGAAAAGGAATAAGTTCTTTCTCAATACGAAGTGACACTGAGGAGCAGCCTGTGAGGTTACAAAGCCACGAAACAATCCAAGTCCAACATGGAAGCCCCCCCCCCCCCCCCCCCCCCCATGAAGGAGCCATGATGTGATATAAAAAATCTGTGTAGAAAAGCAAAAGATGGAATGTTTGCGGGAAAAATGGGCAAACTTTCAATTTAGTCAATTTCAGTTTGTCCATTAAAAATGTAATGTAAATAAGCAGTATTGTAATGTAAAATGGATTGTTAGTGATAGTGCAGTGTTATTAGGAACATATTGTTATGTTTTGTATTTTGCTCTTATGTACTGTGACTTGTGCAGGTATAAATAGACAAGTGTAAGTAGTGTAATGTTAGTACTCCAAGTAGTGTAAGTGTTCGTCCTGTGAATAATATTGCAGAAGAAAAAAAAAAGGAACAGCAAAAGATTACCTAGGTCTTCAGTATACTCCAATATGTGAATCAGAGAAAGAGCAAGCCAAACGGATTGAAACCATGGAACATACCATCCCACAACACTCGAGAACATGCGGCTGGGAAGGTGGCGACCATTATAGACTTTTGCCCAGGCAAGAAGAGGAAGGTTTCTGGCTGTCTAACATTCTTCTTATCAATGCAGAGAAGACCACTGCAGCCGGTAACAAAGTACCTACTCTCAACTCAGACATGTTAAGAATGGCAACACTCTCCAGAGAAAAATATCTGAAGTACAAGTTTCATCAACTCTATCCAAATGTTCAACATTTAGAGGTCATTCTTGCACCATTCAACCATGGCAGGCACTGGTCCCCTAGTTGTTGTGAACCTGGAAGACAACTTTTCAGTCTATTTGGATTCTCTGTATGATGGCGCTGGTGCAAAAATGGCATTTTCTAGAGTCAATAACTTCCTAACATGTTGTGCCTCCATCAAGGGGATCAATACTTGGACCTTGAAGAAATGGAAGTTTTAATTTTTGTAATTCCTTCATCTGACATTGCACAGCAGCTCAACAGTGATGAATGTGGGGTGTTTGTAGCCACATAGGCAGAGCACATTGCCCTAGGATTGCCACTTGATTTTACTCAAGATCAAAGTAAAGGTTAATTTTCGTTACTCTCTCATACTCGACATTGTATGGAATTCATTGTCTCTGTACATGTGAAAAATCCTGAAAAGCATAAAAATAAAATACCTCTAAGTAAAGCCAAATGGAAAACCTTCATCCAAGAGGAAACACCAGTGCTCTCAGACTTGCAAATCAACATCAGACAAAGCTGCCACTGCCACGAAAACAATTGGTTTTGGGAAAGCTCTAAATGGCAACTTGTTACACAATCAAGCAGCCTGCGAGCAGAGCCTCCTTTTGTCTTTTTCCTTACTGAGGAGGATGCTTCAACTGACTACGCAACAACTGTGTCAGGGAAAGACCCAAACATTATCCTGTTGGACAAGCACATTTCAACTTGTAAGACAGAAAGTGGGTCAGAAAATGCTTCAAATGAAACCCTGTTGAAACATTATGGACAACCAAGAATCGACTGATTTTATAACCCTAACCCCCTGACAACCCAAACCAAGCTACAACTTACAACCCAAAAATTCTTTCAGATAAAGCTTCAAGAAAAACTATGCTGGGCAACCAAGATTGACAAGGTATTACACAACTAATGGGGCAAGGAAATCTGAAACTAAAATCTTCATAGACAATCATAGCTTAATTATTGACTTAACACAACTTTTGTGTCAGGAAAAGCTCCAAACAATACCTCTTCAGACACTCAACCTTCCAATGCAAGTTGAAATTCTACGCCAGTGCACAGTATTATCAGTAATATGGGAAATATTACTAGTGAAAAGATGAATCCATCAACTCTCCTAGTCGACTAGCATAAATGAAGATCATTGTTACTCTTGCATTGTGCCACCCAAAAGAAAAAAACCCAACACCTAGATATCTACCTACAAAGGCTGCTACCATCTTGCAAACAGAATACATGTATGAGTGTAAATGAAATTTTGAATTTGAAGATCTTTCAGTATGAGAAGGTACCTTAAGAGTGCAGTTCTGTATCAAGAATGTGACATGACTTGTAAGGATGATGTAGACAACTGGATGTCCAAACTTGCTACATCATCTAACATAAAATACAACTACAGTAATAATGGAAAGTGGTGGTCACTCAAGAACTGCTGGAAAGTGGGTTTCATTTACAAGATGGTAACTATATCATTATGCCAGTGCAAACGAAAAAAGCTGACCAAAAAAAAACAAGAGGCTGCTAAAAAAAAATACAAGAGAAAAAACAGTTACAATGGCAGGCTCATCCAATGAACACTGTGCCTGAACAACTTGTTGATGTTGAATATGACAGGGAATGAATCTTGAATATGACAGGGAAAAGCCAGCAGAATAGCACTTAGTCCAAATTAACCCTTTGACACCTACACTGGTCGAAACCGCCAAGACTTAGTACTTTATTCTGTTTTACACCAGAGTATTTTATTCTGTCTAACCCCAGACGATTTTGCTCGTCAATGGGGAAACCCCAGGAGTCAATGTGTTAATAAAAATTCTCTCAACAGACCAAGTTCAGTGCACGCACAAAAAACAATATAATTTTCAGTCTGTAACATTTATCAGACACTTTGAGATTTTGTTGTTGAAGCCGCACAATTAGAGCGTACAAATGTTGGCTTACGAGAAAACTAAAACGACTCCAATTAGGTGGAGGTGTAATCCGCACTGAATCTTCAGGACGATAAATGTTTGCTTGCATGAGCAAAATAACTCCCCTCTATCAACAGCTGACA
>NC_090893.1:23767117-23789617 GCF_036669925.1 Montipora capricornis
ATCACTTCAACTTTCCCGTCGCCACAATCTTTACGTTTTTACCCATAAAACAATGTCTATTGCCCTTGAAACACTTGCTTTATGCCAGGTTGCACACTTTAGAGCACAATTCTCCAGGATAATGCCAATCCAAATCAGCAGAGAGATATATTCTTTCCCCTGCAGAATGCACAAATAGTGACCCCGCCGCCATTTTTGTCAGTTACTAATATCACTGGGGCCCAGGTCACGTCCGTGACAAATGCAGATGGTTACTAAGCTCCGTCTTAAAAATGTGGTCACAAAAAGTTTTTGTGGACTGCTTCCCTCCAAAACAAAATGGCGGACGTCAATAAAGTTCCCGCCTCATTTGCATCAAACCCGTCATTAAGTAAAGCTATGATCTTCGCAGTTACGAACGCAATTTTTGCAATTTCGTAAAGAACCCTGAAAAATTCAGCACTTCAACGGGGGTTGAACCCGTGACCTCACGATACCGGTGCGACGCTCTAACCAACTGAGCTTCTCTACGCAATTGCAAAAATTGCGTTTATAACTGAGAAGATCATAGCTTCACTTGATTTCATATCCGCAGTTCATATATATATGATCAATTTCATATATCATTTCATCGTTAAATCCGTCATTTTTAATAAGGTGCCATTCCATACAAATTCTGTATTTCTGCAAAATTTATGCAAATGATATGCAGCCGTATATGAGCGATTTACACTACTGTGGTACAGGCTATTATATTAAAAGAAAAATTCTTCGTCAGGAGAAGTTTGTATCACTTTTACACAGCCTTTAATTGACCGAATGCAGAAATGGCGGCCAAAAATGTATTATTTTGTTTATGTGCTTATGAGACTCACTAGCCTAGCTCTCAAGCAACCTTTCTTTTGTATTTTGTCCATGCAAACGAGGCTAGTGAGGCTAATTAGCACCTAAACAAAAGAATGTTTTTTTTGGCCGCCATGTATGCATTCGGTCTATAAAAGATAAATTTTCTTCAGCCTTTACGATTTAATTAAAGTGCTTCTGCGACGAAAATCAGTGGGTATTTTTACTCGATTTTTTTCACCCTTAGTTAAAGACTAGACCCTAAAGTTGACAAAGAAAGGTGTCCACAGCTAACCTGACGATATTATACATCAGTAAAGACTGCCCGAAAGTGTACAAATTTTGTCCACCATTACTCGAACGACAAGTACTTGTGGCCACAATTTTGTCAAGCGGCGTTCCCTCCTTGACTTCATCTCATCATCCAGCGAAGTCTTTCTGCAAGTTTTTTTTAGTAAATAGAGTAAGAAGAAATGTTTTTTCTTCAAGTTTCTCGTCTTTTTCCTCAGAGGACGGTTCGCAGTTGAGTTCAGACAGGAGTAGTGCGATTTTCGAGGAAAGTGAGGCCAGTTTCGTACCCCATGACGAAGATTTAGAGCCACTCGCAACTCAAGAACAAGCTGCCGCCTACAAGGCAAACCATGAGAACCAAGACAGCGCGTTTTTTTTTCCAATTATTCATGAATGGTTAAAATTGAAACAGAAATTTTAAGCAAAGCCGTCTCAAAACCAATAGTTGACTACACTGACTATGTCTTTTCCCTGTGGGACATGAGTAAACCGGACATAGCGACTTCCATCGAACAGGCAAATTTACATCACCCTACGATTAAATTCACGGCAGAAATATCTGGCACTGAAACTGTGTTTCTAGACACAATAGTATACAAAGGAACGACATGCAAGGATCAAAAAACACATGTTAAACCAACGGAGACCTTCCAAAATACGGATTTCACCTCGTGTCACCCACCAAGCAATAAAAGGTGAAGCTCTATGAATCCTCAAAACACACTTTCAAGGAAAACATTTTAAAATTTTAAATACATTTGCGAGATAGAGGTTACCAACACAATTTGGTAGAAAAACTACTATCAGAAGTCAAATTGACAAAGAGGGAACCCGTGCTTAAAGGAAATACCAAAAGAAAAACAAAAGCTTTTTATGACACAATACCAGACATCAGTGTCAAACTTGAAACAAGTTTTACTCAGAAAATGTCAACACCTACTTGGCCAAATCTTTAAAGAGCCACCTATTATTTGAAGTAAAAGCTAACGGTAAAAACGCACGATGTTTCGACCGAACTTTGGTCATTACCAAGCCAAAGGTGAACATAAAAATTTTGCATAAGTATAAATATGAAACAAAGAAGTGAAAGTATGTTAAGTTTGAAAATGTAAAAAAAGGGATGTTACAAAACATGCAAGAAAAACATGCAAGAATAACATAATTCAAATTGTAAAAAACTTTCGCACAAATTGAGTCTGACTGCACATGGAGACTTGGTCTCAGTTCATTAAAAAAATAAAAATAAAATAAATGAGGCAGTCAAACTTGTTCTTGCACTTTTTTAAGATGGTAAAATTCTTGGTAAGATCATTGGGCACATAAGAACGTTTCACACGGAAATGTTTTCCAATAGAGGAAGACCCATTCTTGTACTCGTCTACGCGTTGATGCAATTGCCGCCGCGTGTAACCAACATGACCTACATCACACAGGTTACATTTAAAGAGATAAACAAGGGATTGTTGGTTGACAATAGACGGCTTTACTTCAGACGGTTTCAGATGTTGTTTGATCTTGTGGCTGACAAACGTGGGCTGGAAGGTCAATTGAATTTTCTGGCTCAGATCTTTGAGTTGCGCTCTTACTGTAGAATATGTGAACACCTTATGTAGGAATGTTTGTCATGTATCATGTATTGTTTTCTATTCATATAAATTAGGTAGCCATTCGTGGTCACTAGTCTCTCTTCCACTTTGGATCCAATAAACTAATGTGTTCTCTCAGGCGTTTTCTCTTCCCCTGAATCGACACGGTGTCAGAAGTAAAGTACCACATTTCCCGGTTCCCTGATACATAAGCTGTGTTTTCCTGGTCTTCAACATGCAGAGGGACTTCGCAAACCCGATCCGATCCGACGAAGGCAACGTCGCGCTGAATTGGAAAATTTTTGTGCAAGAATCAAAGGAAAGTATTTATTGCTGCCACGCACGGAGACAAGAATGAAAAGACAAAAGCGTACATCTTCTTAAATTTAGCGGGAAGAGAAGCTGTCGAGAAAGAGAAATGATTTGTCTACGCGCCCGCCGTTCTTAATGTGGATGGCTCTATTCGTGTACCGGCTGAATCTCGTGAAATTTGCGCCCCTTGTGGGAATGTTGTTATGGAAAGGCACAAATTTAACACGAGAATGCAGATACAAGGCGAGCAGTTTCAGTCTTTTGTAGCAGGAGCCCATTAATGGGCTCCTGTTCGTAGGTGATCGGAGAATGGATCATTTTACAGTTGTAGCTACAATCTTAGACAAAAACCTTGAAACACTTTGAACATTCTCGCACCGTTTTCGTCCCCCTCCCTTCTTCAATGTTGGTGTAGCCAGTCAAAGAGGAAAATGTCGCCTCAACACTGTCAAGGGGAAAGGGGTGTTTCAAGGATTTTTGGCGAGGATTGTGTGAGTTGCAAAAGGCCATCTGGTTAATATCAGACGTTGTCATTTATTGTTAAGTAGTTTTCTTGAATAGCCCAGAAAGACGGCGCTGGCTGGGAAGATCTTGCTGTAACTTTTGTTTGACGCAAGCTAGGAAAGATATGAATTGTCTAGATTTCGGTAGAAATAAATAGGAAATGTTATTTTAGGTCTTTAAAAATAGACATTTGAATACAGCCTGGCCACAATAGTCACAGGTAGGAGGATTTTTTTTTTTCTCAGACATAAAGGTTAAGTGTGATTAGTCACACAGTTCAATGAAAAAAGCAAGTATGGTGTACAATAGGAAAACCTCGGCGGAAGAACGAGCACTCATCAGATTTCTGTACATGGAAAGGAGGTATTCTCTGCGAGAAATTGCAGCAAAAGTGGACCGATCTGCAGCAACAGTAATGAGAGTGCTAAAAGAATTTAACACTCCTTCAACGTATTCGCAAACTCACGGAAAGGTCACCCACCAAAGAAGAGGAAGGCCAAGAAAGTTGTCATCCAGAGAAGAGAGACTCCTTATAAGGGCTCTTCTCAAACTGAGGCGTACAGAAGGTAACTTTACTGCCAAGCGACTCATGAATGAGGCAAACATCTCGGAAAGTGATGTGTCAGTTCGCACTGTGGGAAGATTCTTAAATAGCAAAGGGTACTTTTATCTCCAAGCCCGGAAAAAAGGGCTGCTTACTAACAATGACAAGAGCTTACGCGTTGCATTTGCCAAAAAGGTGAGAGAAGAGTATGACACGGAGTTATGGACTCATAAAATTGCTTTCTACTTGGACGGAGTTGCTTTTGCGCACAAGACCAACCCGCTTGATCAAGCACGAGCTCCTACTGGAAGGATCTATCGCAAAAAATCTGAAGGTCTCAACCAATTTTGCACCGCGAAAGGGAGTAAAGTTGGATCTGGAGGGAGGGTAGTCAAGTTTTTAGTGGCGATTTCATACAATGTAGGAGTTATTTTATGCCACGAATATGAACATATGACGGGAAATTTTTTTGCGTCTTTTATTGAAAACACTTTTGAGCAAATGTTTGTGCAATCAAAGAAAGGAAATACAAGACTCTTCATTCAAGACAATGACCCAAGCCAGAATTCAGCAGTCGCAAAGACTGCTTTGCAACAAGTCAGGGCAAAATTGGTTAAGATACCGCCACGCAGTCCTGATCTAAATCCAATAGAGAACATGTTTAAATCAGTCAGTGACAACTTGCATGACAGCGCTATTGAGGAACAATTAGAGCGAGAGAGTTTCACGCAATTCAAGGAAAGAGTGAAAAATACAATTGTTCAGTTTCCAGTAGCCAAAATAAACAATTTAATAGAATCCATGGACAGGCGTATACAACTAATACTAGAAACACAAGGACAGAGACTAAAATATTAAGTATGTATCTTTATGTTTTCAGATAAATATAATGCAATTGACATTTACAAAATTATCCTATTGAATATTATATAATAATCACTGATAATAGTTTGGAACTACCATGTAATATTTATTACCTTGTATTTGGCAACAGATGTAAAAAAAGGAAATCTGCAGTGTCCATGTACTGTGCATGTTTTGCCTTAGTCGAATCACGTGCGGTAAAGGTCACAACGGTTTACCGTTGTCAAAATAGAAGTTGGTCTGTTGACAATCTTATTTTATTACATGTCATGGTTAACCGTTGTGAAAAGGCTGAATTTCACGATGGCATTGAGGCTGTTCTTGAAAATTCATTTCAATTATAACTAATGTCTTCTACAAGGTGATTTTCAACCGAGAAATACGACTAAGGAATGCGATAAAAGGCAAAACCTAATGGTAAACCGTACGGTTTACCAGCGTTTGTTTACACTTTACACTCCGTCACCATCACGCAATACTGTAAAGTTGCATAATACGTTTATTGGAATATGCTGAGATTCGCCGATCCTTTGGTGGGAACTCGTTCAACACTTATCCCGAACTGTTCTCGTTACTGTTTGGGGACAGAATTAATTTGGCGAAACATTTTGAACAAGGCGGAAGGTTTCTTTGCTCGCCGGGTGGAATCTGCGAAAAGAAGTTGAAGATTTTCCACCTTACTCGCATCATTTCGGTCTCCCGTTCATCTATGCAGCCTCCCTTAATGAACACTAACTCATGCTTGCCTGTGCAGAATATCGGAGTGTCAGTGTCAAAGACAATGTCTTTAGCGTAGTGGCACTTCGGTGCTGGCAAATGAACTGTCTGCCCCTCCAACAGAAGAAGCATATCGTGCCAAGGCAAGACCTGTGGACTCCAGCGAAAGTCATTAAGAAAAATAACCTCGGCAGATTCAGCGCCAACCCAAGCAAAATTGCTAGTAGCGGGATTACTAAATGTATTGTAGATGACAGTCAACGGGTTTAGTAAAAAGGTCTTGCCACAATTGGCACTACCATAGATTAGAATGTTTCGGTACTTGCCGAGTCCTTTCTCAAGTAGCTCACGCACAGCACTCTGAAAACTTCCACCTCTTAAATTATTGCGTGCGAGAGTATCCTCTGCAACTTCCAACCACTCTCCATTGCAGTTAGCGATACATGGACCTTCTAGAGCTTTTTGTAGTATGTCCATCCTTGTCATTTGTTTCCTTTTTAATTTTTCCTCTGCTTCCTCCATTTCCCATCCTACTTGTATGGCCTCGTCAACAACTTTACTTCCTCTGTTAGCGATGAATTGCGCTAAATCTTCCTTTCCCTCTTTCATCTGTCGAGAGGCTAGAGCAAGAAGCTCAAGCCTGGACTTTATTCCTTTTTCTACGACTAGCTTTGATACATCGAAAATACTGAGTCGAGGTGCCTTCCGTTTTCTGGTTTTCTTTGCTTTTCTCCTCGTTCCACCGCGTTCCGTTGTTGTCAGACTGGCCTCTTGTGTTCGAGGTGGGGCGCTGTTGACCAAATCTGGATGATTCATAGACTCAACATACTCGGGATCTTCTTTTGTTGTGTATCTCCAGGCGCTATAATAATTGGAGTGAACAGACGAAAAATTCACTTGAATGGAATGGTTGTCGTCGAGATAATTTCGCACACGCAACCATCGGCGTGGATGCGACAGCTTTAATGCCATGTGGTAATGCGTCCCCCCTGAAGAATGCTGCTCTTGACTACAAACCCACTGCACAATATCAGCTAACCCGCTCCTTGTCTCATTGAATGCTTCCACCACCGTTCTAGCAAAACAATCTCTCGTTTGAAATTTTTCACGATTGGCTTGACTGTAAGTAATTAAATACACGCTACGAACTTCGCGATGCAAAAGCCTCTCTCGCGATCCCACATGGAGGTCTTCTGAACGTCCATTATCGTGCAAGTGTTCACTTCCCTGGTCACTTTCCTCCTCTGACGTGTCTTCAATACTCTCCTCATAACAGTTTAAATCTCCTTCAGAAGTTGCCATTATCAAAACAAAAATTTACTAGCGTTATAATCCTCTTCGCACTTTTACACAACAACAGCAACAACACATAATACCCACGCGTTGCCCTAACAATAACTTTCTAAGTCTCACTTTCATCTTCTGCGCATGCTCAAAGAAATTCCCGCCACTTCAGACAATCTTAGACAAAAACCTTGAAACACTTTGAACATTCTCGCACCGTTTTCGTCCCCCTCCCTTCTTCAATGTTGGTGTAGCCAGTCAAAGAGGAAAATGTCGCCTCAACACTGTCAAGGGGAAAGGGGTGTTTCAAGGATTTTTGGCGAGGATTGTAGGTTATCTGGCCTAAGAATGGAAGCGAGGCTGCCGGTGACTCTGCTTTGATACAACTTTTTGATTTGTTCTTTTCTAATGTTAGTGCAGACTAATTACAATTACAATAACACTATTTACATGATAAAAGAAGTGAGGTCTGTATCAATACAACGTCACCGGCAGCCTCGCAGCCATTCATAGGCTAGGTCACTTAGCAAACAACTGTAAAATGACCTATTCGAGCAGCCACGTTTGAGTACGGCACTCTAAAGGACGAGCTTATCCGTAACAAAATAGCAATAGTTCTGCGTTGCTTCGTTGTTCGTTAGGAAGCAGCTTTTGAAAAAAGGGGGACCTCACACTCGAACGCGTCAATGAAATCGGCACCTTTAACGAATTCTCCGACAGAGACAACACCAAGCTCTAGCTCGAGCGTTCACAAAGATAAACTCCACAGCGTTGGCAGAGGTTTTCTCATCAAAAGAAGCATCGAAGCCTGATGTCCGTGACATGAGATCGGCGTTCAGTAGAAAATTTCTTCACTGTGGAAAACCAAACCATTTCGAAAAAGTTTGCAAATTGTTCTAAGAAGTCAAGTACCCGTCGAGGCCCTCGTGGACTACGGTCAAGTCGCAGTAATTTGACGTAGTCAACGAAATCTCCCCCGAGCTTCCTAATTATCAAGGCGAAGATGATTTGTATGTTATTGACGCTGTTACCGAGTCGAGAAGTAAGCGAGAAATTTTCTGCACAATGGAAATTAATGGCAAACGAGTGGAGCTGAGAATTGACACTGGTGCTAAATGCAATGTCATTACTTTGGATTTATTTACAAAGCTCAGCCATGGAAATAAATTAGCCAAAGGCGGTGCTTTTGGTTGCTTATGGTGGTGATACATCATCCACACTTGGTACTACAAGTTTCGACTGCCATTTGAAGTGTACGAAACGCAACTTGGAATTTCGTGTTGTTGACAGACCAGTAACACCTCTGCTTGGTCTGCGGAAAATTTTAAGCATGGGTTTGGTTCAATTGCACAGCAAGGTTCATGAGGCTGATATTGTTAATGCCTTTCAAACAGCCGTTTTTGACGAATACAATGGTTTTAAAGGCCATCTTGGTACTTAACCTGTCTGTTCTTTACAAGATAAGGCTTGACCGCAACTCTACTCCTGTTGGTAGACCACCACGTCAAGTACCCCTTGCAATAGAAGAATGCGTTAAAAGAAAGTTGGAGGGGATGGTTAAAATCGGAGCGATCACACCTGTGTCTGAACCAATCGAATGGGTCTCGCAGATGGTAGCTGCAAGGAAGAAAGATGGTAGCATTTGCATTTGCATAGATCCACAACTGAGATCTCAACAAAGCCCTCAAAAGTCCTCAACCATCCCATGCGATCAGTCGAAGATGTTGCCTCCCGCTTGCCTAATACCACAGTATTCTCAAGTCTTGATACAAGGAGTTTTTTCTTCTTTTTTCTTTCTTCTCTCTTCACAACCTTTAGCACATCGTTCGGGAGATACAGATTTCTTCTCATGCCGTTTGGTATTACATCTGCATCGGAAGTTTTCCAGCGCGCAATGGAGGAGCTGTTTGCTGGGTATCCCTGTGCTATCGTCGTGGATGACCTATTGGTATGGGGAGAGGGAACTGTGGAACATGATATAAATCTTACGAAAGTTCTACAGAGACGGCGTGAAGTCAATTTGAAGCCAACTCCAAAGAAATGCAACTTTCGCCTCGATCAAGTACCCTATATTTGGCATCTTTCCACAAAGGAGGATCTCAAGCCTGATGAAGCTAAGGTCAAAGCCATAAAAGAAATACCAACTCCTGACAGCCCTGAGGCGCTACACCGATTTCTTGGCATGATCAACCATAA
Source organism: Montipora capricornis (assembly GCF_036669925.1). Lineage (NCBI taxonomy): Eukaryota > Metazoa > Cnidaria > Anthozoa > Scleractinia > Acroporidae > Montipora > Montipora capricornis. The sequence goes on from NC_090893.1 coordinate 23,776,238, forward strand.
AAATTCTTTGAATAGGGCTATTTTAGTTAAGAATAAAACGCAAACAGCGGTTACAAACATTTGCTTGAACGGCATAACTTTTATAATCTTAACGTCTCATATGTTTCGTATGTTACTCTTTTACTCCGCGGAAATTCAAAATAAACCTAGTCCGCACTTTGGCTTATTGCTGCATTAGAATTTATTCATCACCCCGATTGTTACAGTTTACCTTTGATGGCCTCAGGAGGATCTTGTTACTTAATGGTTACCTTATAGGAACTGTTAAATATCATATGAATGATGTAATTTAGAAACATCAAAAATAAGCCAAAAGATCTAAGATTTGTACAAACAGTTAGGAAAAAAGAAGTTCTTATCGGTATACCTTTCTTAGGTCATTACAGCAAACACCTCACAAAACAGCTGCGGTCTTGTATAAACAAATTCTATGGTATTTTCAACCTCAAAATAGTTTTTCAGAACACCCGAAGAATCAAGTTTTTTTTCCCTTACAACGATAAACTAGTAGCTCCTTCCTTCAGGTCAAAAGTAGTGTACAGAGCAAACTGTTGGGATTGCAACGATTTCTGTATAGGGAAAACGAAAAGCCGATTACTTGACAGAAAAACAGGACATTTTAAAGCCCTAACTACAAATTGTCACGAATCTGCAATTGCTGATCATGTTTTCTTAACCAAACATAAAATTAATAAGAGGGATCATTTTGAAATATTAGCAACTGGTCGATCAGACATGCATTGTAAAATTAAACAATCTCTTTTTATCCCTGATCTAAAGCCAGCCTTAAATGAAAACGTTGGCAAAGAGGGAAACTTTATCTCTATTATTAGCATATTTTTTGTCGTTTTATGTCAATCAATTTCGTTAGTTCTCAGTCCGTACAGTTGTATTTTTGAATTAAAATTTATCTGTAACTAAATAGTAATCACTTCTGATGATGTATGTTATAACATACGAAACGTTAAGTTCATAAAAGTTATGCAATTCAAGCAAATGTTTGTAACCGCTGTTTGCGTTTTATTCTTAATGATCAACTATCTTCACAATTTTATCAGCAATGCTAGTGAGAAGACTGCGCTACTACGCAATTGCTTCGGAATGACATATACACCGGACTTGGGAGGAACCTCAGCAACAAGCTTTTGTAGCTCTGAAATCTGACATCTCTTAAGCACCAGTCCTTAAGATCTTCAACCCCTTAAAGCCTGTTACGCTGTCTCTCGATTCCTCTAAGAGTGGCCTTGGTGCTGTATACCTTCAGTACGGGGACCCTGTGGCCTATGCCTTGCACGCTCTCACAGAAGACGAATCTCGATATGCGCAGGTCGAGAAAGAACTGCTCGCTACGACATTTACATGCAAGAAATTTCACGATTTCATTTATGGTCGAGAAGCCACAAGCCTATTACGGCAATTGCAAACAAGCCTTTTCATACTTTACCTGCCCGTCTGCAACGTATGCCGTTACAGCTTCGGAGGTACAATTTGAAGTTCATTTACAGAAGAGGAACGGAGCTTCATATAGCGGATGCATTGTCAAGAGCCTACATTACTGAAGAACTTGGTGTAGAGGATGACCATCAGCTTGTTATCTTTGTCGTCGATCTCTAGAGCATGGTCGAGCTCTAGAGTCATACTCTTGCAGATCCCATTATGCAAAAAGTGGCTCATTTCCTTGCAAATGACTGGCCGTCAAAGCTCAAGAGTGTAACCCCAAATGTTAAGGTCTACTTCCCTATAAGAGATGAGCTGATCGTTGACAATGGAGTGATTCTGAAAAGCCTCAGAGTTGTGGTTCCAAATTCCTTGCGCAAAGAATACATCCATCTTCTGCACAAAGGGCATTCAGGGACAGATGCTACCAAGAGAAGAGCAAAGGATATGTTGTACTGGCCCTCCATGATGCTGGAAATTGATTGTACGATAGCCTCGTGTCAGCCTCGCAACAGTGCAAAACCACACCAGCAAAAAGAGCCGCTTCTGGTCCACCCTGTTCCAGTGCTTTCGTGGCTCCTTGTCAGTGCTAATATATTTGATTGGCAATCAACGCAATACTTAATTCTGGTTGACTCATATTCCGGCTGGTTCGAGATGAATTCTCTCCACGATTTATCTGCCAAAACTGTTATTCAGAAGATGAAGCGCCACTTTTCTGCTGACCGACAAAGGCCCACAATTTTCCAGTAAATAATTTCGAAGCTTTGCCGAAGAATGGAATCAGTCATCATGTCACCAGTAGCCCTCTCTTCCCACAGTCCAATGGCCTGGTTGAGAGTGCAGTGAAGCAAGCCAAGAACCTGCTCGACAAATGTAAGAAGGATGGTTCAGATCCTCTGCTTGGCCTTCTTAATCTCAGGAACGTTCCACGAGATCAAGTTCTTGGTTTCCTTGTGCAGCGTTTGATGTCCGCTGCACCAGGTTCTTCTCCTAGCTGCTAAGAAGCTCCTTGCTCCCAGGGCCCTCAACAACAAACATGCTTCCTCGCGCCTCAAATCAAATCGTATGCAGCAAAAGGCCTCTTACGATCGTGGCGCCAAACCTCTTCCACCTCTCAATTCTCAGCAGGCATGGCAAATTGTGAGTCTTCACACCAGAAAAGGATATAAGAAAGTTGTTATTGTCAAACAACCCACTGCAGACCCACGGTCCTACATTGTGAATGTTGGAGAGAGAGAGAGAGTACCGCAGAAACCGCAGACATCTTCAGGCTGTTCCAGAACGTGCTCCTGCTCCTCCTGAAGCAACCAATCAGAATGTTCTCGCCTTTCCGGCAGCAGCCAACCAGAGCGCTTCTCCTTTCTCCTCTGTTGAGTCTCCACCCGTGACACCTGCCAAGTCTCCAGTCCCTCGGTATTCTCCTGTAAGGACCCCTGTCAGACCCGAGACTCCAGTTAAATCTCCATCATAAACGCATAAACGTCTACGGCAAATGTTTCGGCTTCCAGTTGCCTCTCGCGTCCCAATGCTCAAAGACCACTTGTTCTCACTAGGTCTGGACGGATCTCAAGACCAAATACCAGATATCAAGACTTTGTTACTTGATTGGAGAAGCTCGTTTAAGTTCTATTCTTGGACTGGATTAGATAGTAACTATTAGGATTGATGAACTACGAATTATTTTTGGTATAATTAGTTTGGTTCGTTTTCTTTCACCATGTGCTTATCTATTAACTTTGTTCGGTTTCTTTAGTTTCATTACAGTCTGTTTTACAAAGGGGATGTAGAATATGTGTGAACCTCATGTAGGAATGTTTGTCATGTATCATGTATTAATTGTTCTCTATTCGTATAAATTAGGAAGGCATGCGTGGTCAGAAGTCCCTGTTCCACTTTGGTTCCAATAAACTAATGTGTTCTCTCAAGTGTTCTCTCTTCCTCCGAATCGACATTTACAATATCGGCTGAAGAGACCGTCCAGCCCACTTTGTCAGCCACAAGATCAAACAACCTCTGAAACCGCGCGACGTTAAGCCGTCTAACCAACAATCCCGTGTTTATCAATTTAAATGTGACCTGTGTGATGCAAATTATGTTGGTTACACGCGGCGGCATTTGCATCAACGCGTAGACGAGCAGAAGAATGCGTCTTCCACTATTGGAAAACATTTCCGTTTAAAACATTCTTATGAGCCCAGTGATCTTACCAAGAATTTTACGATCTTAAAAAAGTTTGACTGTCTCATTTATGATTTTTTTTAAATTAATGAACTGAGACCAAGTCTCAATGTTCAGTCAGACTCAATTCGTGCTAAAGTTTTTTTAAGTACTAAATGCAATATGAGCGGCCGTATTGTATCGGATATGCAATGTCGAGCCGAAGGCGAGACACTTTATATCCGATACAATACGGGCGCGAATATTGTATTGTGCTTATGAAATGTCAGCGTTTAAGTGTTAATGTACACTAGGTATTTTTGGTGATTCAAGACATTTAAACCGTGAAAATTGAAAGAAACATTTATGTAAATGAGGAGAAAGCTGTATCAGAAATACAGATATTGATTAATAAAACATTTCTTTTGTTTTCCCATCATGAATTGTTAATGAGTTTTATAATTATTTTTAATTATGTTATTCTTGCATGTTTTTTAACACCCCTTTTTTACATTTTCATACTTTACATTCTTTTACTTCTTTGTTTTATATTTATACTTATGCAAAAATTTTTATCTTCACTTTTGGCTTGATAATGACAGAAGTTCGGTTGAAATGTTGCGCACTGTATTACCGTTAGATTTTACTTCACAGTGCTTTCAAAAACCTTTACTTGTAAGCACCTATTATTTCCTACAGAAAAAGGAAAATCCGTAAAGGATCTCCTCGTTAGAACAAACTATATAAGGTTCTATACCTGTTTTCACACAGGAAGGGGAATCAGTGTTGCCTGTCACCTCTTTTGCTTTACTGATCTTAAAAACTTATATTTCGCACAACCTCGTTCCCAGGGTCTCTCTTTATCTTTGTCTTCTCAACGACAATGGAGACCCTGTGTACGAGGTTGATATCTCGCGTACTTGTACTTGTATTTATTTAACTCTAAAAGTTTCGTACTCTTAACCTCAACTATCCCAAAAAGGTAACAAAAATATTAATGCTTATTACCCTGATGAACTGAGCAGATCTTGAAGAGCCCTAGGTGTTTAAGTTGTAACTGTGAATGCGAACAAAGGCTTTCCACTTGGCCAGTTCATAGTTTGCAAAGAAATTCCAATTCGCGGATTTGACTTGTTGCTGCAGTCCTGTACAACACAGCGACAAGCTGGCATATTTGTAGCCTGCGTGGCCGGCGTAATCGGGGAAGGGGAAGGGGAAGGGGAGCGAGGGCGATAGGCTATGCAGGCTAGCATATTTGCCTTTTTTTTTTTTTTTACAAGTGATGAGCATGGACAACGGGATATTTTTCCACGTGAAGAGCTGTGACTTTGCCTCAGAACACTTTGGTTTTGATGATATGATGATGTCACCGACTCCCTGGGATCTTACTGGGACAAGCAATGGCTGACGCTCGTTCACGAAAAGCATGCATCGAAAAAGCTCACTTCCATTTGGAATTTCCAACTCAAATTTGGCAGGCGTAATTATTGGCCTTGAAAGATCACGAGAAGCAAAAAACTAGAAAAGGTCAAAATTTCGTCTCAGTAGCATTTTTTAAAAAAGCATTTCTCTAGGTTAGAATTTACTGAGAATGTACTTGAAATTCCCGGAATTTCTAATACCAGCTTTTTCTAATACCTGAAAGTCGTAAAGTCGCCTTTAAAAATGCACCCTTGTGCCAGAGATATGGAGAGCATTAAATGAGCGGGAATTAATCAAATAGCCCCAGAGCTTGAGAGAAGGTGTCTTAGGTATTGCGATGATTATTGTTTAGGGCCTCTTCATATGAGCCCGGCTGGCCTTGTTTCCGAGATGTTGCTTTGCCTCTAAATCCTTTGTAAAAGCTTCGATGTGTTCGTATGAGAAAGCGGGTTGGCTCGGTTTCCCAGCGAGATCTCGGTAGCGGGCTGAAGATTCTGGCATATGAACACTTCATCACAGTTACCGGGAGGAAAATAATACAATGCATTTTCGTTATAAAACGGACATTATCGAGTTTTTACTTCTCTTTTCTTCGATAATGAAGCTTAGATGAGTTTCATTTAATAGTTAACGTAAAATCAAAATTAATTTGAGGTTGTTTAAACAGAGAAAATCGAGACACAAATTTTTCATCTCGGGAAGGGGGCTTAAGGTCGCCATATGAACAGAAGCCAATTTCATCTTGGTAACCGATCCATCTCGATCAAGCGGTATCATGTGAAGAGCCCCATAATTGTATAATAACATTGTCAAATCACTGTGGATATGCAAGTATCAGTCCACTGGGCAATTTGACAATGGCTCGACCAAAGTTATTATCAACAAAAGGAGTAAAGCAGATGATACGTTGTACCTTGCTTGGTGCATGTGTATTCGTTACATTCTTAATTTTACCATACAAAAAAAAGGCAAAAGAAAAGTTATCCTTGGTAGGGTCACAGATTACCAAGTTTGCTGTTATGTTTTTATCTCTGTTCAATTTAAGGAAACGTTGCTTTCAGAAAGCCAGTAAGTGCTACAGGATATTTTGATCGAGGTGACCGTACAGCAGATGGAAACCTCAGGACTGCGATGGCGCTGTGGTGGTGGCAAGTTGACTTGGGAAGGATGGTGCCAGTGAATGAAGTGATCTTCTACTGCGATACTCGCTATGGTCGTTATTTCGTGGTCAGAGTGGGTAAGGTGACTAGAAACATGGATATTTACCTTTTCTGTTCTCAGCTGACAAGGAAAAGAAGGAAACACATTTGCACTGTGACCATTCCTTTCATGAAAGATTCATGCAGAGAGATTTCAATTTCTTGTTTTCCTGTAAATTATGGTGATTTTTATTACAAAAAGTAATTTTCTTGGTAGAAATTTTTAAACCATTCTCCTTTTTTATTTTTATCCCTTGTTTCTAAAGAAAACTTGGAAGATCAAAGATGTGCACCCATGCAGTTGTTCAAAGGCTGGATAGCTTTGTCCAGTGTATGCTTGTGCAAATGTGACAAAATATCAAGATTGCCAATTTCATGTGTCAACTATACATGTATAAATCAAGTTTCTTATATTCATATTAAATTGTCAGATATTTATGTCAAACGGTATATTTATACGTCAAGTTTTATATATATATATTCATATCAAGTTCCCAGATATTCATGTCAAAACATCTTTCCCTTACCAATGCATCTATGCCTATATCGAGCCGACTTTTTAGTGCGAAGTCCGATGGACGGAGAACTTTTAGGTTTAGAATGGGGCATCATCCGTCAAGTAAGCAACACAATATTTTCTGATCAAAATTCCTGTGTCAGATGATGCCTTACTTGACGCAAAAGAGGTTGAAAATTCTTCAAATTCTTTGTTAGACCACGCGTAGTGGTGGGTAAGTATTTCGAAATATTTCATCAAGAGGTAGGTGAGTCCGCTGGTCTTTTGAGAACAAACTGGGAAATATCGCTGACCTACTCCCCTAAAGATAATCTGTGGTCGATGTCCGAAATCGTCGACGGTAAGAGAAGGGTAAGTCACTTGTCTCGTTCTTAGCGGATAAGTCCGTCATTTTGATGTCGCTTTTCTGTGGAAGTTCACATTGTATGGACAGACGTACGGGCTGCACAACAATTTTGGCTTAGGTACCGAATTTTTGCTACGTATGAAAGGGAAGTTTAGGTCTATTTTGTGGCTTCTATTTTATCTGGTGGGAATGTACCTGCCTACTTTACAACAACAAGCACGTTTATGGTAATTAAATTACAATATGAGCCTTTGCTTTTAAGATTGGCAAATGATGTTGAAACTAATCCCGTTGATCGGCGCTCCGGACCAAGGCCACTTCCTGTGTTCACCTTACGTGTGCGTACGTGAAAAAACTTCGCACTAACGGTTCGGTACCGCTCGTTTATATTCATGTCACTTGGAAGTTTTACAAATCAAGAAAGCCTGGTGTCGAGCATTTCAAAAAGGCAGAGGGAGTCTGAGAACCAGCCGTAAAATAAACAACATGGCGGCCGACCATGGCAGCCACGAATCTCTTCAAGAGTTCTTCGTAAACTGATCTTGCATGTCTGTGTTCACAATGTACCACAGAGAAGAGTAGTACGAAGAAACGTTACGAGTATCAACGACGTATTGTCGAAACACGTCTTCACCGGGTAGCTCTCAGTTATGACATTGAGCAGCTGATGACAGCCCTCAAGACAAATCTTGGTGTAAATAACATACAGGAAAGTGACATCGAGAACAGTACAGCAGGTTCAAACGTCCTTTTTATAGCCCACAGTTTTCAGTCTTTACTAAGGAGAAGCTGCGATTTGGATGATGGAATATTGTAGGTATGAATGTGTGATGTTTTAGTAAATAGTTTCACAACGTTGATGTGCTGTCTGTGCACATCAAACAGTAATTTGCTTACGACTTCACTGTAGGAAAGTAACAAGCAAAATTTTTGCTTTGACAAATAAAGGGATGGCATGTTCTCTTCGATCGGCAAAGTAGATAAGTGCAGCACTCGCTTTTGAAGAACCAAGATTTTGTTTAAATAAGCATTGGACGCATTTAACGAAATCATCGCTATAGTTTTAGTAATTACTGGGTTGCCAGTATGGCAATCCCAGTCAGAAAATGGTTAATATTTGGTCAATTTCTCTCTCTCTCTCTTTTTTTCTCGTGTCGGTAAAAGTCTTGCCTGTCACTCACAAGCTAAGTGGTTTCTTTGTGCATAGAGCCTTTTCTGCGTACTTTCTTAGGATCGAGAGCGTAGTGGAAATGCGTAGATTTCTCTGGTGGACACAGTAGAATATTTAAATTAACCTGCAATGGCATCAAAAGTCTTGTAACGCGAATGTGGAAGATATACCCTTATGGAGCTCAATAATGGAAAGTCAATTGCATAAACAACAGAGGCAGGGAAAAAGAAATATTTGGAATCTTAAAAGCATTGAGTAATGGACTTCGACAACAATGTATCGCCTGTCGAGCCGAAATTAAAGTGAGCTGTATTTCTAATATTTTACCAAGTGTGCTGTTTATTATGTAGAACACTGAAACCGAATGGAAAATTCTCTGGTAACTTATGGGTTCAACAAAGACAGAACACCTTAAGTGGATCTGTGATCAACTCTGCACAGTCTTCAGGTATAAAAAATAATTGGAAATGTGACAGCCAAGAATTATTTGAAACTAAGCTTGTCGTCTATTTTGTGCTTCATTATCCAAGGAAAAGGTTCTTCATGGAAACGGTTTGATCCTGAAATTTATTTTGTTGTGTGTGCGTATATTTGACACCATTGAGTTTCTGCTCTTCACCCACGTAATGAAATAGGAAGGGGTTTTTGCCTGTAATAGCAAAAATGTTCTTTGTTTCAAAAAAAATATTGCCGGAAAAGTTGGCCTTTATGAATTCCTCTTTTTTTTATAATAGTTATGCGAGCTTAACTGGATAGTTTTTATGGCAATAGTCAAGCATTTTCATGTCAAAATGAGGTTAGTGTCTTTCTGGTGTGTTAGCTTAATTAAATATACCATGTGCGCCTCGTAAGTTTGTATTTGCCGTCTTCCACAACATTGATTTCCACTCTCAAATTTTCCTCCAGAACCTACTTTTTTGCGTAGAATAAGCTTTTAGAATGATGTTCTTGTCTTCTGCCGTGATACTTAACGGTTCGGAAACATGTTGTGAAGAAATATTTATAACGGGTCACAAACGCAACTTGATAGCCAGATTATGCATAAACGTACACTGAAACCAAATGAAAAATTATCTGGTAACTCAGTATGGGTTCAACCAAGACAGAGAAGGAATCCTTAAAGTGGATCTGTGATCTCTCAGTTGTTTCGCTATTTGTATTTACTTGTACTCAACTCTGCAAAGTCTTCGGTAAGAATTGGAAATCTTTAAAGCGACGAGTAATGGTCTTCGACAACAATTTCATTTTTCGCCGTTGGATATCAAGTGAGCCTTGTTTCTAATATTTTACTAACCTGGTATTATATAAAACACTGAAATCATATGGCAATTTTCTAATGGATTTAACAAACATTGAAGGAATCGAATGCCTTGAATGCATCACATTGTTTACTCAAGTCGCATTTTAGTTGTCTGGCAATTTACATTTAGCGGTATTTTGTACTCAACTCTGCAAAGGCATAAACAATTTGGAAATGTGACAGTCAAGAATTATTTGAATGAAAGGTTGTTGTCTCTTTTGTACCTCATTATTTACGGTCAAGGTTCTTTCGAAAAGGGTTTGATGTGAACTGTCAGAAATTTATTTAATTGCATATGCGTTGTGACATAGGAAGAGGTTTTTGCCTCTGATAGTAAATGTGTTGTTTGTTTCAATTAATTTTTCGCTGGAAAAGGACAAGGTGGTATTTCCAGCCTTTGTGAATTATGTGTAATTTTCAAGCTTAAATGTGATACAGGAGGATTTTTGTGGTAGTGCTCTGTAAGCAGGAAGGGTTCACGAAAATAAACAGGTCTGTTCGAAGCGTTCTTGAGTTTCAACAAAATGAGCCCCAAAATCAGCCAAAAATTGTGATGCCGATGAATAATAAACTAAAGTGGCTGCTATTTCCAAAATGATGGAATTACCTGGTAATAAATAACCTCGTCTTGGAGAGTAAATTTTTTGACTTTGTAGAAACAATGGTCAACCTCAAGGTTTGGGCTATTGTAATCTTTGTGTTGAATTCAGACATTTCTTGTCAAACTTTATAACACTTGAAAGAAAAAGAAAACTAACACAAACTAAAACCTTGTATCTTGCCATCATTTGACACAGATGCTTCACTGTTTCGTGAGTAAACACTCCGCGGTAACTTGATCACGGCGCCCACGGAATTCGATGTCACTATCGATTTTGCACTTTACTTGTGCAGCCAAAAGTACAATAACAAAATTGAACGTATCAAAAATCTCCTAAAGGGTCATTCCACATCAGAACAAAGAAAAAGACAATTTTTAAATAAACTATTTTAGGATTTTTAAAGCGCAGAGCCATAATGCATAAGGATTAAAGTTTCAAAAAAACATCATGATTAAGTGCGGATTGCATCATGCACAACTGAGGGGGGTACCCAAAGTAAATGACTACTGAAAGACTCCTCTATAGGTACATGGATAATGGATGCTATCATCTTTTTAATCATGATTCAAACAACTGAGTTTAACAAAGATCAAGTTTAACATTAAAATGTATAACTTTTCACCAAAGTTCTCCATTAAAAAAACAATTGAAAGTGTTTTCATTTTACATTTTTTCGGGGAAATGTGTAACTGTCAAAAATATTGTCATGGATGTTACGTAACGTCCATGAAAATTAAAGCTACTTTTTGCTCTCATGGCTTGTGTCTAAGCCCGATATAAAAAATAACATAGATGCTTTTTTATTTGACCAAGTAACAAACATGTATCTGTGACAGCAAAACGTATCACTCAAAAAAATGGTCACTCAAAAAAATTGTTAAGTTTGTCATGGATGTTACATAATGGACAACATTAATTTAAATGCAAGAAACTTGGTAATTATTGCCCTAAAAGCCGGGTTATAACATTTAATTTTGTTGTTCGGAAAAAAGGTCTCACGACTTTAAATAGTTTTATCCTGCTATTGCAAATTAGAAATTAATTTTATAGTAAAAAAGTATAGAAATTAATTTTTAAGTTTAAGATTTTAGGTACTCCTGGCATTATATTTGTTAGTGTTAATGCACACAGCTCTTGAGAGGACCACTTTTTAGTGAAAAGGGTCCCACGGTTAAATAAATTTTTGTTGCTGTTGTATTTTCATCCCGAATACCGGCAATCTGAACTTGAGAAGAGGCCATCCTTTGGAAACTCCAAGGAGCATTCAAAGAGGGTCGTATAGTTCACATGAACGGATATTTCCGGGATACTTGGACTTTCTTCAAGAACCCTATACCGTCGTCTGCAATTTCCTATTTGGGAGCCGAAGACAGAATTTCTCTAATGATGTCATCCAACGCAGTATCTGCTATACTGCTATACTGTACTCGTAATCAGTTTCCTGGTTGTTATGGCAGTACAGGCTTTTCAGTCGCGACAAGATTTGTCTTAAGGCGTTTATCAGTTGCTCATTGTCATAACCGAGAGTGAGAGTCACCTGAAGACGTGTTTCGATGACTGGATGTGTTGATATGTTACTAGCTTGTAAACGTTTCTTTGTTCTGCTCTACTCTACTCTTCTCGACAAGACCTTAGCTTGGTCATCATCGCAGGGTACATTGTGAACAAAGACAAGATCAGTTTTCGAAGAACTCTTCTGCGTTCGGAATGAAGAGATTCGCGGCCAGCAGATGTTGTTTATTGTACGGTTGGTTCTCAGACTCCCTCTTCCTTTGTGAAATGCTCGGCACCAGGCTTTCTTCATTTATAAAAATGTTAACGTTAACTTGACATGAATTTTTTACCAAAAGTAAAAAAAGTCGGCTTGATATAGGCATAGTTGCATTGGTAAGGGAAGGCTGTTTTGACGTGAATATCTGGGAACTTGATATGAATATAAAAAAACTTGATGTATAGATATATCGTTTCACATAAATCATATGTCAATTTGATATGAATATGAGTAACTTGATTTATAAATGTATAGTTAACACATGGAATTGGCAATCTTGATATTTTGTCACATTCGGACAAACATACCGGTAGATAAGTCACTATCCAAGGGCCGATTTACACGATACGATTTTGTCACATGCGACAAGCTCACGACAGGCCTACGACATGACTTACGATTGTCGCAGCGTTTTAAAACATGTTTTAAAATGCTACGACATTTTTTCTGACGTACACAACAATCGTAAACCATGTCGTGGGCCTCTCGTAAGCCGTTGTCGCATGCGACAAAATCGCACCGTGTAAATCGGACTTAACAGTTTCAGTCTGTGCAATAATTTTAGGATTTCCTCCTGTAACCATGAATATGCACACCCTCGGCAAATCTAAGTAAGGGTGTGTACAAAAACCTTGGAGAACGTTTAACGTAAGGTAAAGTCTGCTTACGATCCAAGTGGCCTATTAGGCCGGAGCTTATCCCGGTTTCTTTAGCATGAAACGACTAGGAGTTACTGTATTTCTACTTTAAACTATACGCTTCTCAATCGGTAGCCAATGAAGCTGACGTAACACTGACGTAACTGGGTTGTATTTACGACCACCAACAACCAACCAAGCAGCACAACTCTGAAGGTGAAGCCAATAAGTAGCGAATTACAGTGGTCCAACTTACAAGTAACAAACGCGTGAGTTAGAGTCTTAATATTCGCTGGAGACAAATATCGCTTAATTCTAGCAATATTCCTAATGTGAAAAAAACAGATTTACGAATAGCAGCGATGTGATACTCAAGTGTCATGTTGTCATCGAAGACGGTTCCCAAATTTCTCTGGGATGAAGTAGGTACTACATGCTCATTGCCAACAAGTAAAAGATCAAGCTGTTGGTGAGGGCGGTGTCGCGCTCCAATAACTAGCACCTCCGTTTTTTTCTATTTATTAAGCTTATTTTATAAGCTTATTATATTGCATCCACTTATTTATATCACTAATACAGGCCTCAATGCAGGAAAGAGCAGAAAGTTTGTCAACCATCGAAGATTACTCAAATGAAAGATAAATTTGCGCATTGTCTGCATAGAAGTGAAAACACATCCCGTGAAATTTGATTATGTTCCCCAACGGTGACGTGTACAAGAAATACAAATTAGGTCTTAAGACTGAACCTTGAGGTACACCACAAAAAATATCTCGACTAGTGGACTTTCCATCCTGAACCATCACAAGCTGCTTTC
>NC_090893.1:23794617-23797117 GCF_036669925.1 Montipora capricornis
TTTCTTCATCCGTAGGTTTATCCTCAGGTGGCTGAACTAAACAACTGGCACTCACTTGACCACGCTGCACAGGGTTACCATCCCTACTTTGTCCTCCTGATCTGCATCCACCTGATCGACAGTTTCTAGCTTCATGTCCCTGCTTACCACATAGGAAACACTTTCTTGTTAGGGTTGGGCAGTTGACAGCTTTATGACCTCGGGTGTTGCACTTAAAGCAATGCAGAGCTGGTGGATTAATCTGCATGTTCTTGGCTTCGTCCCTCTCAGGCTGCACTGTTGGCTTTCTGCTCGCTGAGCTGAACAAATGTTTACCATGAGCCTCCAAGTACTGGTCAGCGATCTTCGCAATCTTTGCTAGTGTCTCAGGTGCCCTTTCTCGCAGGTGAATTGCCAAATCCTTAGGGCAAGAGTCAATAAATTGTTCTTTCACGATCAAGTCCTTAAGACCATCAAAGGATTGCGCAGTATCCGAAAGCTCTAGCCAACGTAACAGGTATCTGTCCAGTCGCACAATAAACTGCTCCGGACTTTCGTCAACTTCTGGTTTGGATTCTCTAAATCTTCGACGATAGCCGTCTTCGGTAAGGTCATATCTCTTCATTAACGCAATCTTTACCCTGTCATAATCCTTAGGTGCGTCCTCCGATAGACGTGAATACACTTCTAGTGCCCGTCCAGACAACAGAGCACTGAGCTTCGATGCCCATCCATCTTTTTTCCACTTAGCTGTCTCAGCAAATCTCTCGAACCTCTGCAAATAAGCGTCCAAATCGTCTTTACCATCAACAAACGAGGGGAGTTTAGGTGCCTTAGCCCGATCCTCTCTCACTTCAGGACGTCCATCAGCATTCTCCACAGCCAAACGTGCAATCTCCAACTCGTGTTCTCTTTTTGCCGCTTCAATAGCCTCTTTCTGTTTCAACAGCTCGGCTTCCATCTCCAATTTTCTTAGTTCGCGTTCTTGTCGCCTAGTTTCTCTCTCTTCGTCTTCTCTTCTGCGCTTTTCCTCTTTCTCTTCCTCTTCCTTTCTTTTATCCTCCTCAAGCATTCGACGTCTCTCTTCTCTTTCTTCTTGTTCCTTTCTTCGTTCTTCTTCAAACTGTCTACGCTTTTCTTCTCTTTCTTCTTCCAATTGTCTCCGTTTTTCTTCTTTTTCTTCTTCCAATTGTCTGCGTTTTTCTTCTTTTTCTTCTTGTTCACGCACGAATTCAAGCAGCTTTTTTCCCTTCAATCCGAACTTTTCTCCAATCTGTATAAACTTATCCATTTCCATGGCACTATTTCACAGCAAAAACACAATATACTCTCTCGTACAGTTCTTCTTACTTTTTCTGTAACTTCTTCTTGAATTGTCCTTTCCTGGTTTCTGTAGTCAGCAAACAAATGAATTCCACTCCCGGACAGGCCCCCAATGTTACGAGTTCGAATGTTTTGAGGAAAGTTAGCTTGCAGACTAAACTGAACGCAGGGTTGTCGGAACAACAACAAGAAGATTTATTCCAAAAATGAACGTAGTTTCCACGAAGTAAAACTCTTAACAGCACGTACTCGACAAACTTACACGGCCTCCGCCAACTTGAATAAACACAGCTTCTGTCACACTTGACTAAACACGGCCAACGCCAACTCTCTTCGCTTGTGAAAAACTAGTTAGAAAAACACTCCGCTTGGACTCGTCTACTTATATACTCGGACAATAAACTTCTAGAACTTTCTAAAATAGTAATGAATCTAATTATAGAAAGATTACAAAACACACCGATTTAGAAACGCTTACGTACAAACCTAAATATAAACAAACTACGAACTCTCGCGAAGCTTCGAGACAGTAACGCTTGTCACGCAATACTATTTTTCGTAACACGGAGTTAAGTGTCCCAAAAATCGAAAACGACGAGGAATCGTTACATAGTTTTTGAACAATTTTATCGACGCACCAAAAGGTGAAAAAAGGGTGATAGGCCCTTTAAGACGTGTTGTTAAATTAATGGTTTCTTTTGTTCCCTCGCCTAGGTACCAGTGAAGGTATAACTAGACTGTAAAGTGCTACTAATGTGTTTATTTGCTAAAGAATATGCTTATTTAAGCTTTCATTACTGGTGAATTCAGCTTTATTGTAAGGGATTCTCACGTCCACAAATGATAGAAGTCTTCACAGCTCTTCAGAAGTCTTCCGTTCTAGGCTTTTTACTTTTCTTGATTTATATTAATGATATTTAAAATTCTTCTGAGAAGCTTTCTTTTTATTTATTTGCTGATGATACAAGCCTGCTGTATGCTGACAAGGATTTGAAGTCACTAGAAAGTGTAGTGAACATTGAATTGCAGAAAGTCTGTAACTGGTTAAATGCAAATAAGCTGACCGTAAATTCAAAAAAATCAAATTTTGTCCGGCATTTTTAGACCATCACAAAAGAAGCTTAATCATCAGATTAATATTTAACAACTATTCACCGAAGTGGAGGTGGCTTGTGGTGGATATTTACCGAGCCGCGAC
>NC_090893.1:23804617-23812117 GCF_036669925.1 Montipora capricornis
CATCAGTTAGTATTTTATACGACCTCCTGAAGGAAACTACATTAAGGTAAAAGGCAATATCCTTCGTCCAAATATATTCAGTACGTTGTCATCTCATTTTTAGAGCAAACCTTAATCTTTTTAGCACATCCAAGAAGTCGAAAGTCCTTTTTTGTTGATTGTAGGTAGTAATATCCTTTAGAAGTTAGAAAGCGACAAACTTTCCTCACAGATACAGCAATTGTAGAAACCCCGCCTTCTTCGCCTCCCTTGCCTTCTATAACATAACTTCCGTGGCGTCCTGAATTAAACAATGGCTGGATAGGTTTTCTCTTAACTGTTAAACCTTTGTATGTGCTTTCCGTTCCAGGAAAATCGTCATTGATTAATCTCCAAGCGCTTTTAGGAGAAATGTAGCGCATTTTAGCTACTTGACGAAGAGAAAACCTTTGAATGCGAGATAAAACAAATACGCTCGTGCCCTTGTCACGCTATCACTGGCAGCAAGAAAAACCATATTTCAGATCATGACTCTCTTCTTAGCTAAATCTAAACAATTTCGCTTATTTTATCATTGTCCATATATAACAAAAGAAATTCGAACACTGTACATCAAACTCAGTTACGAATAAAAAAGTTACGCAGCGCTATCGTACCGGTTATGAAGGCGACTGCAAAGTTGTGTCACTTATGACCCTGTCAGCACGTCCTATAAATAGTTTAAATTCCTCACAAATACAGTCTGTGACAAAATTCGTTGGAACAGTCCACGACTATACAGATCTGAAGCTTTCGCAGCTCACTCTCCCCTCACAATGTTGTTTTAACGCCAGTTTCTGAGCCCAATTGTCAAAACAACATTGTAGGAGGGCAAGGTATTGCAAAGTGTTTCAACAATGTTGTCCGGGACTGTATCGCGCAGTTTATTACCCCTTTATACGTCTTCGAAAGACTTCGGACTTTTTCGGAAATCCTCGGAAATGTTCGTGTCGTCTTCAAAAATCCCAGCGTTCCCAGGATAAAAATCTCACGCGTACATCTCAGAAAAAGTTGGCAAGTATACATTCAGTCAAAGAAATAGCCAAATTGTTTAAAAGACCGAACGATGGGTGAACAAGTGGTCAAAAGGGAATTCCTTAGAGAACAAACCAAGGAGTGGACGGCCGTCTGTTTTGACAAACTATGCGAGAAATGTAATCACGAAAGCTACGTATAAGTGTAATAATCCAACAAGAAAGATTGCCTAAAAATTTCAGCATCAAAATACCAAGGTTTCGAGGGGTGGAAAGCCTTCAAGCGAAGGAAGATACCGCTATTAAGTGAGAAGCAAAGAAGGCCTTGTATGAAATTTGCCAGGAAATGCTCCAAGCTCACGGCAGAATATTGGGAGAACTTCTAATTTCCAAATGAGTGTCTTAAGTATCTAGTTCATTGCCCGAATCCAGAAAACCACATCGTACGGGGCTCTCAGGAGTGCCGGAGTTTGAGCGTGACTGATGCCGGAGAAATGTGATTTTATCGGCGAGATGTGAGGTAAGCTAGAAATTACTTTCCAGCCTTTCCTTTATTTACTGGTACGAGTGACAACCCGGGAATTTGAGAAGTCGCTTAAATCGCATTCAGTCAGGCAAATAACCACACAAAAAGCGAGAATAAAGTGCGGCCTTTTTATTGAGAACTTTTGCGGGTAAATATCTTTTTCAGTTTGTTATCGAGATTCCCATACAGATCCTTATAATTTTTTTACTCTCCGAGACTGGTCAGCCTGTGGTATAAACAGAAGATGCAACCGCATCGAAAACGATGTGGTTACAAATGAAACCGCGTTCATGTAAACGCTGCCTCAGTCTCCAGTTAATGAATTCGGATCACGTGATAACATTTTTTGTGGCTCTGCGGTTTCGGAAATACCAATCTCGTGACTCTATTTTCTGTTGCTCTCCCCAAAGAGAAAAGCGCGAAACGGTGTTGACGGCGAGTAAAACCGGCCGAAGCTATTACAGGGTAACCCAGGAAAAGGCTTGTCCAAGGAAATAAGAAGCAGATGAAAACTTTTCTTCAGGTTGTTTTCTTTCGAAATCACAGAAGCACAAAAGTCCTATCAAGTGATCCGATTTTGTTAACCGCAGACTGAAATAAATGCCCTTGTCGCCCTTGTCCAAGGACATCTGAGATCGATAGTATGCAGCTATTTTATAGGCTATAGGCTTTTATAGGCTAATTTGCTAAATTGATTGTAAGTTACATAGCCCGCCTCGATTATCTTTGCTATATGCAGGCTGTGTATTTCTTCAATTTGTTAAATTTAAACATTGAAATAAAATGATGATGATAACAATTTTTTTATCATGTATAGATGGTTTCTTGTTCATGAAATTTGATATCTTCTTCGTGCAAGATGAATATGTAACATACACAATATGAGCGGCAGATCTGAAGCGAAAATTGTTTATTATGACTTATTAAAGTGTTAATGTACACTAGGTATTTTTGATGATTCAAGACATTTTAACAGGGAAAATCGAAAGAAACGTTTATGTAAGTGAACAGAATTCTGTATCATAATATGCAGATATTGATTAATCAAACATTTCTTTTGTTTTCCCAACATGAATTATTAATGAACTTTATAAGGTACTGTTATCATTCACAGGCGAGGATATTGATGTCGTCATAATTACATATATAATAATATATCATACCATAATATAAGTGCATCCTGTTCATGCGTGAATTCATGTGGCTGTTGGTGTCATAAATTAAAATTTCATTTTAAAAGATCGGTAAAAAAATGGATTCAAGATACGAGGACAGTAAAACTACCTTTGACTTTCTTCAGTAAAGGTGATCACTTTTTTCGATGCTTTTAAAATGAATAAAAACTGAAATGTCTCTGATTTGACGGATAGTTATTATCTGTATAGGAAAACAGAACATGGTATATGACCGCGTGGGGATACGATTTTTCTCTTCTTGCGCTGATGTATCTCTCACTCGTTTTCTGCACTGACCGTCGTGAGATGTACTATCAGCACTCTTAGGACACTTTCCATTTGACAGAACTGATCGGCCAGACCAGGCATTTGGAAGGACTAACTGTACAACGCCTTTAAATTAACACACTTTTAGGATGATATATACTCCTCCAGAAGAATGCGAGGGATTATCATGCAAGTGTTCCGTCTAATTGTTGCATTTTCTTTGCAAACTGATGTGTCCGGCCGAGTAGTTCTGACAAAGGGAAAGCGCCTTAAGATAAAGACAAGTTCGTATTCCCGGCAGTCATGGTCAGTCGTGAGGTATAATACTCTATTTATTCACGGTTTTAAGGTTCTTTATGGAGCGAAGAGAAATAACCACTTTTTGAAAGAGTTTTTTGTGACATGCGGAATAAGGTCAAGGGAAGTGGGTTCCACTTCAAGAGCTTGTTTCTTCACGCATATCACAAAAATCCAATTCAATAATTATTGTTTTATCAAATATTCTTTGAGAGACGGATATCAAGCCACAAAAGCACTAGTGGAGGTCCCCTGTTTATTTGCTTTTGAATAGGGACAAATATAAATCAATTAACTGTGAGGTCACTAGCCAATGATACCAATTAAGCTCGTGGATTTTTTAGGACTATGTAGGTTGGGTGATTTCCGGAGTTAATTGTAGGTTGTGAGCTAATCAAATTTAAGAAAAGGAAGTTCGTGCGCAATGATCCGAGATTTGTCAAAATTACTGGATAGCTATGTATCTTGAAATAACTGAAAAGTCAGCTTATAACTGAGAAATAAGTAGACATTTCGCTGTTGGCGGAGACTCCAATGTCCTCACACAGACCCTCGTTATGACCGTAAATCATTGATGATACCCATACACAAGATCATCTTTCGGCTATAGAATGAGCACAGACAACGGTTTTCTCCTTTTGGCATGACCTGAGATAAGCGGAAAGATGCTTCTTCGGTAAAGAAAATAATATTATTACCGGTATTCTCTGGTTAACTTTCGGTTTGAAGGTTAAATGTTTAAAGATTGTACATCACCCTATAATGTCCATCGAATGAATGAATAAACATTAAACGCAAATTTTGGCTGGAATCTGTAATTGTTTTTAAAACTAGTTTAAAGCTATTGTAGTTTTTTCTTTTACTTGATGTTATTGCCACAATCTGAAACACTTGAACTTAACATGCAAAAACGTGTAAAACATTTTAACATTTTAACCCAGAATGAGCTCTAACCAGAATCTCATAATCCGCTGAAAGAATTTATTTTTCCATCATTTCCTGGAGTGACTCGTAGGAGCTGGTGTGCAGTTATGTTGATTTGTATTCACAACTTTTTCAGCCTCAAGATCAACTGAGGAAAGTCAGCAATGTCGAGCGCCTGATGAAGATCGTAACTACCGTCACAGTAACGGGAGCATTGGCAGATTTCGCACCCTGTGTTGGCCCAGCGTGTTGGGAAGACATGTAAGCTTGAATCATGTGTATGCAAGAGTGTATGAAGTGGAAGTTTACTCTGCTCAAAGAGGTATAATATTTACGATATAATAACAAGCTTGTAGTTTCACTGAATTACTTATTTTTGCCCTTCTGCCTTTCTTGATTATGGTGTAACTTGGCAAGTTGTGCAACATCGATCTCGGGCATACAAAATCATTTTTCTCGTAATGCTCGCAAGAATTCTTGTCCTGACTAATTCAGGAAATCAAGTTTTTTTAGACGACAGCCAATCATAAAGCTTTGATTAGACAATCGCTTTAATTGAATTTACTTGAACTTCATGAACTTCATGAACTTCATCTGCATCATATTCGACCAGGCCTAAATTACCGTCGTTTGTGATACATTATGGTGGTTTGTAGTATTTCTTTAGCATCTCGGAGCACGAAGACTAAGGGTGCTTTCGATTGGCCGTATTCCGGAATAGGAATACATGGACTAGAAGTTAGAAATCCTTCGTTTTTACGAGATTCACATTAAAATTGTCAAAGACCTGCTGAAATGCTATTTTAAACATATCTTTATTAGCCTTGTTGCTTCAAACACCTAGACATATCGTTTTAAATCATCACTACACGTATTCTTATTCCAGAATAGGGTCTATCGAGCGCACCCTAAGTTAAGGAGGCTGCAAAGGGTTTTTATGTCAGAGAACTCGCGTTTAAGCCATACACTTAAACTGGTCGCGTCAGCTCATGAATCCAAAAGTGTGGACAGAAATAAAAATGCGACCTACAATCGCAGAGATAGGGAAAAAAAATTGTTAGAGTTTAGCAATATGTCGAAACTTACCTCGTACACCTTCGTAAGTTTCTTTGCAAATTCTTTTACAATTTTTTTCCAACCAGCTTCCAACGATGTTTTCACAAACGATGCAAGTTCAACTGGATTAATTTTAGATAAAAGTTTAATGGAATTTATTTTTCAAAATGGTTTGCAGCTATTTTTCGAAGCTGATTTTAAAGGACTTGTGGCAGTGTCGTACTGCTGCCATCATGGCAACAGTCGGGGACTCGTGGACAACCTTTAGAAACTGCCTGAAAAAAGTAGTAGACAAATATCAAAGTGTTTCCCGTCTAAAAGATCACTGTTGTAATGCTTTTCCTTTGGAAACCCACCCGTGCCTGTCGAAACTCTTTGGAGCCTCCGTAACAATTCTCATTAAAATCAGTAACTCATTCAAAACGGGGTGGGAGAACCAAAAGTCGCTATCCTGTATGCGCTCATTGGTATGTGAACTTCAAAACGGATTCATTACTCTGATGTTGAGAGGAAGCCTCTAGCGTGAGAGTGTAAAGTCGTTTTCTTTAAGAAAGAAGATCGTGTTTTTTTATTTCAAGAAACAGAGATATCTGTTTAGCTTAACGCCTTCAAAATCCGAAATTATTATGGCCACAGAAGGGAATAGTTCTCCCCGCGTGCGCTGATTGGCTAACTCGGAGTTGATTATCCAATTACTATTCCTCTCCGAGTAGCTGGCGTGTGTGATTTGAAAATTTCGAGCACATTTTACAAAAATATAGTAGTTTTTTGGTTCGCTTTTCTTTTCAGCGTTGTGGTGTATACTAAAACAATTATTCACCTTCTCTTCGGAGACAAATAGTTAAATATCAGGTGTCTATAAATTTCAAAGTTGTGCTAGTGAGTATCTTCAACATTTAGAGTCGGACAATTCCTTTTTTTTTTCACCTGGATTTACTTACAGTTCAAGTCTTTTATCGCCGAATGAGAAGTTAACCTTTTACACTGCAGGTCTTCCGGTTCATTATAACCAAGACGACAGTTATGCTAATTCTGGATAAATAACTTAGTTGAAACTTGGCTCTAAGTTTTTGCCGACATATAGTCAGATGCGGTAGTGGAACTACGACTGAACAACGCGGCCAAGGACTTCTATCTGGAAGTAACCACATTGGTTATTAAACTTTTGATGTTATAAAATAGACAGCTGTGAAATCCACTCATCGCGTGAATATAATTCCATAGTTTTTTTTTAGGTTGTCAGATTCAAGCAATTAGCTGGTTTATTGGCAGAATCCCAGATGGCGTCTTCTCAGCTTCCTCATCCAGAGTTGATAACGGACCTGAAAAGTGTCAACTGAACGGAAATGGTGCATGGTTACCAAGCACCAAAAGAAATGCTGGCGACTTCTTACAAATCAACCTTGGTTATGAGTTCTACATTTGCGCCACAGCAACTCAAGGAAACCCAACTGCTGATCAATGGACAACAAAATACAAGATATATACATCGTTGGACAACATAAACTGGACAACCTACAAAGAGAATGGGACAGAAAAGGTTTGTAATTAACTTTTAAGGGACGATTTGCCATACTATTTTAAACAAGTTCTGTGGGAAATTTCACCACCTGACAAGGGAATTACACGTCAAATTTCACGCGAAAAACCACGGGTACCCCAAGCTCACGATGTAATTTGAGCATCACGCGATCAGTTAAAATTATAAGCGTTTGAATGGGAGTTTGCAAACGTCTTTAGGAGTCAAAAATAAAAGAGCATTAATCGAACAAAAATGCCTTACCTTGTCTTTTTGATACCTTATCAGTGTTATTGTGGCGTACTTTTGCCATTTCAGCGCTATTCCAGTGGATTCTAGGTTCGCTGTTTTCTCTAAGGTATATATGTACCAGTCAAATTGAAGCTTCAACACCCCCTGGGCATACCCCGGACATTTGACTCTATTTCTTGCCCAAGAGGAGAGAATTTGATCATCTTAGTCTTCCCGAGGACGGAACATTTGATCACCACTCATTTGATCGCTAGCCTCGATTTCATGTTACGTTTGCACGTGGGTTGATAAACCATGGCGGCCACAAACTTATATGCATTCAAAGGTAAAGATTCCGCATTCGTGGCTGATTAGTTGAAAAACAAAGGCCTACAGAAAGAGATATTTATACCTGTTACCTGTCCTCCTTGTGCCTCTTGCCATGTAGGGCCCTGGTTCTCCATGGTTGTGTCTGTTAAAGCATGCACGGCAATAAAGCCCTTGTTTTCTGGT